>NC_058132.1:449535081-449835081 GCF_016433145.1 Gracilinanus agilis
GAAAGAAAGAAAGAAAGAAAGAAAGAAAGAAAGAAAGAAAGAAAGAAAGAAAGAAAGAAAGAAAGAAAGAAAGAAAGAAAGAAAGAAGGAGGGAGGGAGGGAAATTTTTAAAACGACTGTTGCATAGAAGAATCAGCAACCACAAGAATTTATCAAGCACCTACCATGTGCCAGGCACTAAAATTTCACAGTTTGGTGGGGGAGGCAACATGTGAATGATACAAACATGTTTTACATAGGTTAAATCTTAGATTGTCTCCATGCACTAAGAAGACAGGAAAAGACTTCTTGCAGAAGGTGGGACATATTGTTGGAACTCAAAGGAAGCTAAGAAAGCCAGGAGGCAGAGGTGAAGAGGGAGATTGGATAAACTTGGAAGTTGCAGAAAGGAAGATGTATATATAGTTCATCTCTAGGAATAGCTTCCTAAAACTGTCCAAAAATATGATTTTTACTGCCTTGGGGAGTGAGTTTCCCTTTACTATAAAGTCTTCAAATAAATGCCATGTGGACATTTGTCTAGATCATTGAAATTCTTCTACAGGTGCTGAATTAGATAACCTGGGAGGTGGAATTCCTTTCATCTCTGTTTGGCTGACGTAACATTAGGGTAGGGGAACATCAGTTCAGGATGAAATGCTTCAGCAAGGGGTAGAGAGGGAATGTTAGAGTATGGGTAGAGCTAGCCAGACTGAGCTCTACATTCAGCATTGATCTGAATGGGACTATATGCAAGAGTATGAGACCTAGACCCGCTCACCTACCCATCCTATGCGACAGCCAGGAAGAGCATCAATACAAGTCATTGTGATTTGTTTTCATGGCACTTATCCAAAACAGGTATTTTTTTCGTTCTTCTAACCTGTTTGAGGAAGAGAACACGAGGGGAACACAAAGTGACCCATGATATAGGACGCAATACTATCAAGCTGTATTACTCCTGGTTTCCCAAGTTCATCTCACCCTTTCCTGCCACCACATTTTTGTTTACCATCCCCCATGTGTGTAATACTTTCCTCCTCATCCCTTCTGCACTTAATGATATTCTAACCATCTTCCCAAGTCAACTTAGGTAATCACACAATCACCAAATTTTTCCCCTAATTTCTGTTCCCAATAACTCCAGTGGACATGATCTCTCAATTATCTTGTAACACTTAACAAACTTCTATGCGCTTCACATCATATTCATTAACAACCTATTCATTATCAGTCATACAAAAATACCACATGATACATCCATACCTGTATTTTTAATACCCTTACCTTCTATCTTAGAATCAGCAGAAGAATGGTAAGGATTCATCAATGGGGCTTAAGTGATTTGCCCAGGGTCACAAAGCCAAGAAGTATGGGACCTCTCATCTCCAGGTGTCCTCAATCCACTGAGCCTTCTAGCTGCTCCCTTATACCTTTCCAGTTGGCCACTAAATTGAGAGTTTCTTACATGACCAGGGAATATGCCTTTTTTATCTTTGTTTCCTTAATGCACAAGATTCTCCAATCAGGGGATTCTTCATAAATGTGTTTGAATGCATAATTCCTGCTAATTTTGAATTCTGCAATGGTTGATTTATTTTGACCAGGCAGCATATATATTCCATCAGCCATGATGCCACACAATTATATTTTTAATAAGCAACAATACTACTTCTTTACACTTATCTTAGTCTTTTGTCTCAAAGGAAATTAGACTTTCAATTCCATTCAAAGATTTTGGGATTCATAATCCAGAGGCAGGTAAATATAGTATTTTTATAGGGACATATTTTTGTTTCATAGTGCTTTGTCTCAGAAAATGTATTAGAAACATGAAAAGCTAATAACACCAAAGTTTTCCCACTCTGAGTTATCTTTTCTACATTAATTATACAGCATAGAGCTAAATGGATCACCTTGCTGAAAAACATCTCCCTTCTTTTAAAAGGGTGTTCATTTCTTTAGTAACTACTTGAGTTGAAAGATGTTATCATGATTGTAGGGAGATAGATTGGTATTGAGCCCAGTTTATTTATTCATTTACAGTAATAGTTGTATTCATTCAACTAATCAATGCATTATCATTGCATGTAGCAGACAAGGTTCATATGACAGCTGTGCAGTCAGATTCTTCTGGTAGCTCAGGTACTGTCTATTTGTAATTAATGTCCCTTGGAAAGCTCTTTTAGATCTCTCAGATATCAAAGTTGCTCTTTATCAAGTGTCTGAGCTGTTGTAGAGCCCTCTGTTTTCAATTGGCTATTTAGTCTGGAAAAAGGGGAAGTAAAATCAGCAGAGAAAGTCTTAAAAACACAAGGTTCTTCTTTTGTGTTCCTCTCTTACCTTAATTAGACCAACTTATAATGAACTATTTTAAAAAATATCTTATCAAAAATTTTACATTGACCATCAAACCTACTAAAAGCTGCATTTTTCACTGAGGGATCTAAGAATTCCTGGAATCTTCATGATTTACTTATGTTACCTTCTGTGTGAAGCCTTCTAGATACAAGAGCCTTCTTTTCCCAGCAGAATAACAACAATAATAACCTTGTGATTGTTATGTAGCTATAATCTCCCTCAAGAGAATAGGGAGAGGGGGCAGCTGGGTGTCTCAGTGGATTGAGAGCCAGGCCTAGAGATGGGAAGTCCTAGATTCAAATCTGACCTCAGACACTTCCCTGCTGTGTGACCCTGGGCAAGTCACTTGACCCCCATTACCTACCCTTACCACTCTTCTGCCTTAGAGCCAATACACAGTATTGACTCCAAGACGGAAGGTAAGGGTTTAAAAAAAAGAGAGAGAGAATAGGAAGATTCCCTATTGTTTTTGTGTCCCTACTCATCTATCACAATGCCTGAAACACAGTAGTTGCCTTTTAAGTGTTTATTGATTGACTGATTTAAATGAATTAATTTCAGAACATAAAGGATCATAATATTATTTTAGTCACTCCCTCTGAGTCCTCATCTGGATTTTTTTTTGTATCCAATCATTTTAATTCATGCAGTTTAGACATTATTTGTAGTGATAAACTTTATTTTTTCCAGAGTTTTCATTAATGATGCTTTGCGCTGTTAGAAACCCTGATATATGCACACCTTATCTCATTTGATTCTCACAATAATTCCATGAAGTAGGGAGTGTGGAAAAAACATTTTTTTAGATAAATGAACCAAAGCTCAGAAAGGTTAGACCAACTTTCCCAGGGTAGCCTAGCTACATGGAGCCAAGTCTCAGATTCAGACAGGCTAACTCCAAGTCTAGCATTCTTTCCATTATAATATGTCACCTCCATGGTACAAGAATAGAAACCGAACCTGTGATTCCATTTCTACAGAAACTCCCACTTAAAGAAATTGTTGGAGGTGGGGTTGGGAATTCAGTCATTTCAGTTGTATCTGAGTCATCATGACCCTGTTTGAGGTTTTCTTGGCAAAGACATGGGCTTAGTTTACTATTTCTCCAACTCATTATACACCTGAGAAAACTGAGACAAACAGTTAAGTGACTTGCCCAGGGTCACGCAGCTAGTAAATACCTAAGACTGAATTAAAACTCTAAAGAAATAACTTCTACCAATACCATTCAGCAAGTTTTCAAGAGCCTAGACTTCCTTGACCAGAGTCATACAGCAAGTATATGTCAGAGATTCTTGCCAACTCTCAATCTACTACTCCACGCTGCTTCTGTTTCCTCCAAAGGAAATTTAAAAGCACAACTTATTCTTTTTCGGGCATGTATTCAATTATAAATTTTCCTTTTCTATGTATTTGCCTTTGTAATGAAGCATGTTGTTCTGTAAACTTTTAAGTCTCTTGAAGTTGACAAACTATAGATCTTTTTTTCAGTTTATTTTGCCTGAGCCTGTCCTGACAAAATCACACTATTACTTTTTTATTTGTCCTTTGTGACCTGGCCCAAGTTATTATTGACAGTTTTTTATGTGATTTCCATTTGCCTTTCAGGTCTTTGTACAGTTCTGCATTTAATTACCTTGATATCCTGCTACTCTTTACTTTCTTTCCTACATAATGGATTGATTCAAGAGCCTATAACTACTTAAAGAGAATTAATCCTTTCAATAGGTATTTTTCCATTATGATTGTAATCCAATGATACTCTCCTAAACCATGACTCATCTGTTAAAAAGTGGCTTCTTGAAATTCATTTTCTTCTTTTGCTAGTTTCTCAGTTACCATTTGGGAAGATTATTTGGTCATCTCCAAATAAATATTTATCTTCATTTTAAGTGGTAAGCTATTTTCCCCTCTTCTATAGGAAAAAGATTGAAAAAAGCCTTTATCCCAATGGATTTTCCTCCCCTTCCTTTTCCTTTTTTATTGAGATGAGTAAGATATAGCTAAAATAAATATTCTCTTGGAAGTGCTATAGGGACCATAAATGATTTCCAGGACCTGAAAGTTACTTTTAACCTATAAATTTTTTTTTTCAGAAACATGATGGCCACTTCACAGTTATTCAGCTGGTTGGTATGCTTCGAGGGATTGCATCTGGGATGAAGTACCTTTCTGATATGGGTTATGTACATCGAGATCTTGCAGCACGAAATATTCTGGTCAACAGCAACTTAGTATGCAAAGTATCTGATTTTGGACTATCTCGAGTACTAGAAGATGATCCAGAAGCTGCTTATACAACAACAGTAAGTTTATATCATATAATTTGCTATGTTATATATTTTCATATTTTATTCTTTTTTTCTAGTGCCTCATAACTAGAGATGACCATATGATCTGTGAGATTCTGACAATTCTGTGTTCTATTACTTAGCATGAAAATTTCATTAAGGGGCCTCTTAATACTAGTAAATTGTCAACCAAGTATCAAATTCCTCTTTCCACTACTTTCTTTCAATTAGTCAGCCAGTCAATAAAAACAAATATATATATGATATTTGGTGTAATATTTTGGGATTCATGCTATAGAACTGCCTTGTAGATTTTTTAAAAATCCTTATATAAGTTATTTCATGTTCTCTCAAAAACTAGAAGCCTCTTAATGTTACCCCAGCTGTAACTAGTTTTATTGGATTTTATATACTTGTGATTGGTACTATAGTATTTCATTCTTATAGCAGATTTCATGCAAAGACTTGAAAATACATGATAATAAATGTCTGTTATAAGTACAGAGACAGAGACTCCAAAATGGGGTTGTTTTTATAGATGATCCCTTTTTTATCATCAGAGAAATATCAGGCACAGAAGACTAATCTATTAGATTCCAGATTTTTTTCCCTTGGCATCTGTAATCTAAAGTAGTTTCCAGAATTACTCAGGTCTATTTTTCTATGCAATTGAATCCACATCCATTAAATTCCATTAATCTTTTATTGTTATTTAGTTGTCTCGGATACTTGCTAATTTACAAAAAAAAGTAGTGAAATACTTTCTTTTTTAATATAATCTTTGGTGAATTATCACACTCATCTGCCAGTCGACTGCACTGAAAAATAACTCAGCATAGCTTGCCAAGTCAATTTGATTCTCAGTTTTCTTCACCTTACATCCCATGTTAATGAAAAAGATGCATCTCCATTCTTTTGTCAGCATTTATTTCATTTCCTGTGAGTTTGCTTTTTGGGAAATTTGGTATTCATTTTTTAAAAGATTGAATCAAAGTTTTATATTTTAAACACAGAATTTGTATTCTTGATTTGTTTGTTTTAAGAAGTGGTCCATTAGATTTATCAGTGGCATTTTCACTAATTTCTGTGACAGAGGCACAGTTCTAAAGAGAATAAATTAATCTTCCTGAGTCTGATATATAAGATACTGGTATCTACTTATCTTTTCAATTAAATAAAAGGCTTCATAAAAACTAGATATCATGGTGTCTATAAATAAAATGTTTATTTTAAAATATTGTTCAGCCTCATTTTGTAATGAAAGAATATCACAATGATCTAATGATCAAGGCCCATGACTTTTTTTACCTTTTGTTATTTGCATATGTGGAACCAGAATGTGGTAAAAGTGGTAAAAGTGGATAAGCTTTTTCTGTCAAACATATTATTAAGACTAGAAAAAGATACAAGTGACATTTGCAATAGATAAGACAAATTAAATTTACTAAAAGAGAGAGAGAAGAAATCATTACTAAACAATGACTATGTAACTAGAAAGAAGAATATGGGTTATTTATACAATTAATGATTTTTAACTCCATTTTATTTAGATGCTTGATTAATTTAATTAATAAAACATTTGACTTCAATAACTTTGCTAAAGCAAAAGTCTCTAAACATAGTAAGATGTTTTAGATTTTCCATATAAGTCTCGGTGCTAGGCAGTCTGTTCTGTTCTGTGCAATATTCTGTCAAATGCCAGTTTAGCATCCTATGGTCTAAAGATGTATTGTTTTAAACTGCACCAATGGTTTTATTAAAAAAATTCAAGATTTAGTGACTCTGTTTTGTTTTTTAATATTGTAAGATATAAGCAGTAAATTCAGCAAATCAATCTTTGATTTCATTGGATTACAACTTTATTCAAAGAGACATGTTCTATGCTTATTTGTCAGAGAGGTTATTGTCAGAAGGCAGACATGAAGCCACGTAGCACATAATTGTATTTTTACAAGGAAATTTTGATTTCACATACAATAAGAAAATCTTTCCCATTGTCTCAAATGAGCATTTCTAGTTCTAGAAAGCATCTATGAGTTTAGTGAAATTCACATATATTTGTAGTAAGGTTGAAGTTATCACTTTTGCATCACCAGCATTAAGGTTTCTTAAAATAAGGTATTTGAGGGACCTGAAATGGGATGAGTTTTTTTAGTTCATTTATTTGTTTTTCACTAAATGACATATAACTGAAAGTTGTGTTCAGTAAGATCAAGAACCTTTTTAAGAAACTAGTCAGCTAGGGCTGATTCTCAAGATACAGTGATTGTCCCAAAGCCTGATTTGGAGCAATGCTGAAAGAAGTCATTGAGCAGCTTTCTGAGAAATAATTACTCCTTACTTTGTAGCAAAAAAGGCTGTTGTAACCAGAGCCGTAACTGGGCTAGGCAGGCAATAAATTACCTCACAGGACACTACTTAGAGGAAGTTACAGAGGCTAGAGGGAGGGTTCATCACTGACATCCTTCTTTCCTTTAAGAAATGGACAGATCAGGAAATATCTCAGGTGAAAGATAGCCCTTGAACTAGGTTTTGTAAAGTGAAGAGACCTTGTGAAAAGGACATGGAGGTGGGCAGCTAGAGGGTTCAGTGCATTGAGAGCTAGGTTCAAAAATGGGAGATAGTGGGTTCAAATCAGGCCTTGGACACTTACTAGCTGTGTGACTCTGGGAGACTCATTTAATCCCCACCCCACCCTTTTCTAGCCCTTACCACTCTTCTGCCTTGGAATCAATGTGCAGAATTATTTAAGGGCATGGAGAAAGATGGAAGTCATGTGATGGGTAGGAAGAAGGGGAGAAGAAGGAGAAGAATGACATGATATATATATATATATGTATATATATATATATATAATTTTAGGGTTTGGAAAGCACTTTACAAGTATTAAATCATTTCATCCTCACAAAAACCCTGGAGGGATGGGTAGATATTATTATCCCAGTTTCAAATATGAGGAAACTGAAGCAGTCACTGGTTATGCCCAGAGTCATACTCCTAGTAAATTTCTGAGGACAGATTTGAGCTCAAGTCTTCTTGGCTTTGGCAATAGTACTTTATTCAGTGTGCCACCTGGCTGCCTCAGATAAAGGGAATAGGATGGAAGGCAAACCAGTTTGAAATGAATGGCGAATACACTGAGGAATAATATGTAGTATTTTAAAAGTAGGAAGGATCATCATCATCATCATCATCATCATCATCATAGAAGTTTTAAATTCCACACTGAAAATTTTGTGTTTTCTTTATCCTTTAAACACTATGATACCAGTGAAAATTTTTAAGGAGAGTGATGTGACCATTTGTGCTTTAGCTATACTAGTTTGAACTCTGGGTGGAAGATGAATTGGAGAGGGGACAGATTGCAAGGAAACCAATTAGGAAGCTAATACAATAGTCCAGAAAAGAAATGATAAGAGCTTGAACTGGCTAAGAGTTCTGTGAACCAAGAGAATGGAACAGGTTACACAGTTTTTAAAAGTATGCTTCAATGTCATATACAACTTTTCAATAACATACCTATTTCAAAAACTCATTTATTGCTTTTATTTTACCATAATTATTATTCATCTATTGTCTATATACTCTTACATCAATTATGTGAAACTACTTTGCCCAGAATAATGAAAATCTGGTTCATTTTGCCTTTGAAAAAATTAGGAAAATGTTGTATAGCATTCACATTTATGCTGAAAAATATCATTTTCATTAACCAATATTATGAGGATTCATTTTTTAATATTGTCTTTGACAAAAAATGTCTTCTTTTCTCTTAAACAGAAAATCGTAAATGCAATCATCAGATAGCAGCATATCAATCACTTCTTAATCATCTTCATTTTGCCTTTCCCATAGAAAATCTTGCTTTCTTCTTTATACTTAGCTGTAATTCTACTTCATTACTTGTTTTGTTGAGATTCAGAGCACTTGTTATTGATAGAGTACAATTTGTATAATTATAATTGAGTTGACATCTTAATTTTTTTTATATACTTTGTGCTCAGAGAAACTCTTTAAACTCATCTAGAGCTACAAGAGGGCAATACTTGTTAGTATTTAGTCCGTTCTCATCATAGAATGGAGTATAGGTAAGGAGTCAGACAGAAATAAGCAAGATAATTCACTAGGTCCACTTTGCAGCCTTGGCTAAGTAAAGTTTACATAAAGTGATTTCATTGTTTTTATATAAATTTCTAGATATTTAGACCAAGCAATTTCTTTTTTAAATTTATTTTATTATTATCACTATTCCAAATGTTTACAAATCTAAGACAAAAAGCATTTCCATATATGAAGAAAAAGAAGATATTACAAAAAGAAATCACAAATTTCCTGTATATTAAACTTGTTTTTCTTCCTAGCTACATAATAGATCCTGTCCACAAATGTTCCAACTCCTCCCATCACATAGGATATTATTAGGGAGGCCAACACATTCATATAGTCTTTCTTGTTTTATCTTTCTTTCACTTTCTGGAGGTGACATTCTCAATTTATTCTTCCAATTTTCTAGCTTTTGCATAATATTCCCCTAGTTCTATTTATTTCACTGTTCAATATCTCATATAGTTCTTTCCAGGTTGTTCATAATTTCTTACAGCACAGTAGTATTCCATCACATTCATATATGACCATTTGTTTAGCCATTTCCCATTTGATGGGCAGACCAAGTAATTTCAAGTAAATAAGAAGAGCACGTCTTAAATTTTGGATTATCCATCATACTACTATTGTTCTCCATCAGTGTAAATAACTAAGACATCATTCAAACATGTTCAAATTTTTATATTACTTATAAATAAATTAATAAACAAGAACTTATTAAACACTCACTATGGGACAGGTATTATGTTAAAGTCCAGGAATAAAAGGAAAAAGGAAAAACAGGACTTGCCTTCAAGGAACTCACATTTTAATGGGGGAAACCATTTGCATTGTAATTGGATACAGACAAGATATTTACTGAATAAGTAAAAGTTAAACTTAGAAAGGAGGGCAATAAGGACCTAAGGAGGAAGGAGGAACCTAGCTGGAAGTCTGTGAGAGCACAAAGCTATACATAACTATAAGCCCATGACCTATAAAATAATAGTTGGGGTATTCTTTTGACACTAGAAATTGGTCAAAGTGGTCATAGGATAATAAATTTAAAAAGAGTAAAGATTTTAGATGTTGTAAGGACTCTAGCCTTGAGACATTTACATGGGCAGGATTGAGAACAGAATTTGAGAGTGTGAAGAAGAGTATGTATATAGAGTTAGTGTTGTGGTTTGAATGAGCAATGTTATGTCAAAGAAAGAGTGAAGAGAACAGAACAGAAGAGAAGAGAGAAAAGAGGAGAAGAGAAGAGAGGAGAGAAAAGAGGAGGAAACATTTATTAGGTGGCTATCATGAGCCAGGCATTATGCTAAATACTTTAAACATATTAACTCATTTGTTCTTCACAACTGAGGGGTGTCAGAGTAGATGCTATCGTTATCCCCATTTTACAGTTAAGCGAGTTGCCAGTGTAACACAACTAGTAAGTGTTTGAGGCCAGATCTGAACTAAAAAATACCTGAATTCAGCTATTCCTGAGTTCAAATGCCTGATACAAACTCAGAATCCTATCTACTATGTCACCTAGCCAGAATAATACCAGTTCTGAGAACTGTCAGAATGGTCCAATTCTGATTATTCAGGAGTCAATATACAATGGAAATAAGAAAGTATTAGGGGGTAGGGACCTAAAGTTAGAACGCTGGTATGTGTCTGAGAAGTCTGACCCTTTTTCTATTAAAGAATTATGTATTATAAATAACTTTACTTTAAAATAATCAATATTGCATTTTCTATTAAACTTTAATTCATTCAATGAATCTGATTTTCCCAATTCAATCAATTCTCATTTTATAATATAATTGTCATATTTAAGAAAATATGGGGACAGCTAGATGGATCAGAGGATAGAGAGCCAGGCTTAGATATGGGAGGTTCTGGGTTCAAATTTGGCCTCACTCATATCCTAGTTGAGTGGCCCTAAACAAGTCACTTAACCCCCATTGCCTAGCCCTCCCACTCTTCTGCCTTAAAACCATATTTAATATTGATTCTAGGATGGAAGGTAAGGGTTTAAAAGAAAGAGAAGAAGAAAGTATGGCAAATAGAAAGAATCATTAAAGCAAAATCTCAATTAATTATATTTCAAAATGGAGATTATTTTGTCATTAAGTTTACATAGTTTTTCAGTGATTATTTCAATATAGGAAAAAAGATACCTAATACTTGTAATATGGGATAAAATTCCTTCCAAGGCACTGGGAGTGTTAATTTGTTCTGAGAGAGTTCTGATTTGTTGAATTTCAAGGACAAAACTTTATCCTTTGAAATTCTATCACAAAATCCCACTTCTATCAAATCACAGATAGTGTGGGTGTGACACTGGGTACTAAGCAATATAGAGTGGAGTGCATTCTGCTGGAAGTCTAATCTAGCTGAGAATCAGCCAAGCTATAGAATTGTTGTTATTCAAGTTTCAGCCTAGATAAAAATGAAAAAGATCTGACAGCCTCAAGTCTCAAGATATAACCTTTTGATATAATACTACAAAATTTGGTTGCCACAAAATACTATGCATAATGGAACAAAAAGGAATCTGAATGTGAATTCCTGAATGGAATATGTTGCCCAAATTACAAAAAAGAAATAGATGTATTTTTGTGGCAAACTTTAAAGAGATAATGAGATCTTTGTATGCACTTACAGTCTTCATACTAAAGAAAAAAGGAAAAAAACAGACCAGTCCTTCTTAATATATAAAACCTGAAGAATTAATTAAGTTCTGAAGCAATTAAAAAAAGATTGAGAGCATGGCACAGGTCTTGAAGTCAAGAAAATATGCCTTCACTTATCATTTCTGACCCTAGCTGATTCAGGGAAAGTTGCTTACAACTCTGAGCCTCAGTTTTCTTATCCCTTAATTGGGATGATAATTCTTGTAGCTATAACACAGGCCTATTTCATGAATCAAAAGAAATTACAAACATAAAATCCTTTACAAATCCCAAAGCATATAAATTAGAGGGGGTGGCTATTTTATATTTTTTCCAGATCATATGTAGATACAATTATTTTACAAGGAGTTTTCCTCGCCACACTCCATGAGAAAGAGGATATCAATATTATTTGCTTCCATTTTACATTACTTCTATTTTTTTGTAAAATAATTGTGATCTGGAAAAAATATAAAATAAAATAAAAAACATTATTGCCTTCTGGCAATCAATTCTCCCTCTCTCCTATCCCTCCCTGTCCCCCAAGATGCCAGGTAAGTCATACATGTATTATAATACAATATATATTTCCACATTCATCATGTTGTAAAAGAAGACACATTGCTAGAGAAAAATTAATGAAGGAAATAAAGTGAAGAACAATTTGCTTCAATCTTCCCAGACTCCATTGGTTCTTTCTGTGATGGTGGATAGCTTTTGTTTGCCATGAGTCTCTTGGGGTTGTTTTGGAACTTTGCATTGCCGTTACTGTTATATAAATTTAAATTCTTATTACTCATCTTGTTATTATTACCCTAGAAAAGTGAACAATGATAAGATGGAGCTAAATACATACACAATAGAAAGATATCGAGTAAGGTTACCCAGGAAGAGTGAAAAACAATAAACTTTGAACTGGATGAATCAAATTCATCATCAGAGAGAATCTATGCCACATATCAAGTACAAAATTACTCTCCACAAATAGCAATTCTCACTTGGTGGATTCTTTGATTGATGGTAGTCCATCAGAATTGTTCAAAGTATAAAATAGTGAAAATAAAGAAAGAAGATGCCAGAGTACAAATGAAAAAGGAGTTAGCCAATGCTGGAAAAGTCTATGCAACAATAGTGGAGGGGTGAGGGAGTAAGGGAATTGTAGGCTGATTCAATTGAAGAAAGGTTACTAATGTTTCACTAATGATCAATGAGCAAAATAAAAGCAGTTAGGTGGCTCAGAGACAGGAGGTCCTGGGTTCAAATGTGACCTCAAAGACTACTTAGCTGTATAATCCTGGGGAAGTAATTTAACCCCATTGCCTAGCCCTTCTGTAAAAAACCAATACACAGTATTGATTCTAAGATAGAAAGTAAATGATTTTTTTAATGATTGTAAGCTTATAAGTCAAGAGTTTCTATACTATGTACCAAAAAGCAAAACACTAACTATGGAGATGAAGACATATTGGTGAAGCTTTATTTGTATCTTAAATCTCAGTTATGGCTGTCTATATGGATTACATATAAAGGCTATAAAAACCAAGTGCCCAGACATCATTTCAATAAAAACAACTATTTTCACATGGGCAACAATAGATTTTGAGGATAGAATAGAAAGATATTAGTAAAGTTGCATTTTTGCATATGAAACAAATAACCATTTAATACTCCACAAAATCTATCACTTCTGAAATTTGTTTATTTTTAATAAAACAAGTAAGAAATAACTGACCCCATGAAGAGTCAAACATGATTGAAAATGCCTGAACAATAATGTAGAAATATGCTTTGCATGACTTCGTATGTATAACATAGTGCATTTCTTGCCTTCTCGATGGATGGAGAAGGGGAAGAGAAGAGAAATTTGGAACTTATTTGAATTTTTAAAAAATTTTAACACCCCTCCAATGAATAAGGGAGGCAAAAACACTAAATTAAGTTCTTATTTCAGAAAGCTAAAAGAAGATGGAATGGAATGGAATTAATACAATTTTTCTTCTAATACTAAAAGAATCTGGAGAAGCCCAACAATGATGGAGGGAGGACTCCTCCTCTCTTCTTTCTTGCAGAGGGTTAACTAAAACAATCTCCTTACTGCTGGCATGTTATAGTTATTTTTTCAACAAGGAAAGAAAGAATGAGACCTTAGAACTAGGAAGAAATCTAGAACATATGGGGCCACTATAATTTAATTCCTTTTTAATTTTTTTAACCCTTACCTTCCATCTTGGAATCAGTGAGGAAGTGTCTGAGACTAGATTTGAACCCAGGATCTCCCATCTGTAGGCCTGGTTCTCAATCCACTGACCCTCCCAGCTGCCCTCTCCTCTTTAATTTTTAAATATTTATTTTCTTCTTTGTTGGCAATAGTCAAGGAGTAGTTAATATATAGTCAAGTATGCTAGTAGATAGAGTCTCCTGGACTTGATAAGTTTTAGATCAAGGAAAGAAGTGATAAAATGCCAGTATTATCAGGAAATAAAACCAAAGATGGAAATAAGTTCCTGTTTAGTAGAAATCTTAAGAAGCAGCTGAGTGTAGTAGATAGATTCTACTTGGAGTCAAGAGTTATAGAATCTAATAGTTGACCATGGACAAGTTGCATGACCATTCTGTGTCTCAGTTTCTTCATCTGTAAGCTATAGCTATTTTACAGGTCAATAATAAATTGGGGGGGATTAAGGTTATAAATTTTAGTGCTTTTTTAGTGTTTAGTTTAGTCTAAATTTTAGTGTTTTAAGATTATAAAATGCTTAACCAATATCTTATATAATCTTCACAATAACCTTGGCTATTATTATCCTCATTTCACAGATGAGGAAACTGAAAGAGGTATGTGCCTTGCTCGGAATCACATACATAGGAAGCATGGAAGGCATAATTTGTGCTTAAGTCTTCTTGACTCAAGCACTTATCCACTGCTCCACCTAGCTACATATAAAGCTCTTTGAAAATCCTAATGGATTATGTTAGTTAGTTTCAAATGTTATTTTATTATTATTAATTTAAAATAATTTATTAATGTAAAACATTATTTTACCAATAAGATATAGGCTGAATAAATCACATAAAGTTCATCAAGAGAAAAACTATAACTTTTATCAAAAATAAGTATAAAATTCATTTCCAAATAGAGCAGTTCTCACTCTAAAGACATAGACCATAATTATTCAGGGCCAATTAAATATACTGATCTATATAGTAAAGCAAAGATGAGGAAACAAGTTTTTGAAATCCAGAATGTTTAAGTCTGGATAGTGCCTAAACACTTAAAAGCTGACCCTGGCTAGGAAAGATATTAAACTTCCCAGAGTTTCAATTTCCTCCTCTATAAAACTGAAATCAAAATAATTAAATTAACTACTTCTGGTATATTGAAAGTATTTTGCAAGCCTCAAAGTGCTATAGGAATGTGAATTACTGTCATTTACTTAACTGAATGACTTTTGGGCAATCCATTAAATTCTATTTGCCTCAGTTTCCTTACCTATAAAATAGAATTATAAGAGCTACTCCATAGGGTTGCTGTGAAGTTTAAGTAATATTTTTAAAAGGGTTTTTTGCAACTCTTAAAGCTAACTATTGCCATTATTATTTTAAGTTTTTAAATTCCAAGTTAACAAACACATTTTTTTTCCTGTGGAATCCTCTCTCCCTAGAACTATAAAGGTAGCCTTTGTGTTCTTTTTAAGGAACTTCCTAGACACTTGTTGAATATTCTATCTATTGTCTACTTAACTGTTTGATGATAATAAAATAATGATAAAAACACAAAATAAGAATCACTGAAATTATAAGAACATTCTCTTTGCTGTATTTGATGACAATCTCTTCCTCTGATACCACTGGCAATCACAACCCATCAAGAATTGAGCCTAAAGCCATCTGTAAGCTAGTAGATAGATGATGAATTGCCATCAAATGCTAGAAACATCCAAGAACTGACAATAAGCAAGAACACATACAAGAAGAAAAAACAACATTGTTCAAAACTTTTGACAAGTATTTCACTAAGTGGTTCAAGCACACAAAAAAACAAAAACCATGAGCATGAAGAAGAGCCAAGAAAATATTTCTCGGAAAAGAGCATGATCTAGCATATTGCGTCAACTGTCAACATCTAAGACACATCAAATTTTTTCCAAGCTTGTATTTGCAAACTGTGTGTACTTACCAGCAAGTAATAACCAGATTCTGTCAGGGATATTCAAAAGTGGACTGAATATCCTCTGGCAGCTAATGAGAAAGTATCTAAAATATTAAATCCAACTATTATGTACCAGTAAAACTTTATAGAGGTGGGCCCCATCCAAGCCACCAGCCTCAGAAACACTTTTGACATGCATCTCCTTGGGGGATCCCTTTTTAGTGTTTTTTTTTTTGTGAATCGTAGGAGGCAAATGAGCAATAGAACCACTTAATGCAGTTCTGCTTATAGTAGGACAAAGGTTGCTGTAAGGCATCTGAGCAGCACAGTGGGTAAAGTCTCGTGGTGCCTGTCTATACTCAAGGCTATTGTGCAGACACATATGCCTGATCTTAACCCTAATTTTCCCCAAGAAAATTATTTGGGGAAATTCATAGTTAGTGTAGCCATCAAAGGTCCCTCAAAGACTCAATCCATAACATTAGTTATGATGGCAAAAAAGAACATAGGACAGTAAATAAAATTCTTTATTAGTTCTTTTTCTTCTTTTCTCAAGTATTATCAACATACCAATCAGTAAACATTTATTAAGTGCCCATTTGCCAGGTACTTTGCTAAGTACTAGGGATATAAAAAAAAGAAAAAAAGTTAGTCCCTACCCTTGAAGAGCTTACAACAGATAATTGTTTACAGATTATATCCTACTCCCATTAGAATGCAAACTCCTTATGAGCATCAATTGTTTTTGTTTTTAATTTTATTTTTCTACTCCAAGAACATAGAACCATACCTTACACATAGTGCATGCTTAATAAATTATTACTGGATTATATTGGGTTGAGTTAGGAACAGCTAGGTAGAACAATGGAGAGGGTACCAGACCTGGAGATGGGAAGAACTGAATTCAAAATCTGCCTCAGACATTTACTTGTGTGGGCAAGTCACTTAATCTCTATTTGCCTCCATTTCCTCACCTGAAAATTAGAATAATAGTAGTACCTATCTTGAATGGTTGTCATGTGAACCAAATAGTCATTTCCAACTTCATTGTAACTGCTGCTTATATGATGTGCACATGATATGATAAGCACAATGATATAATTGTGCTTAACATAGTGCCTGGCACATAGTAAGCACTATATAAATGTTTATTATTATTATTATTATTATTATTATTATTATTATTACATTAATAGTGACAACTAGATGGATACTGTCTAATAAAGGGCTGTTCTCCTTGCCTTCTTTGATTCTTTTTTTAAATCTTTATGTTCTATCCCAAACAGACATTGATTCCAAGGCAGAAGGCATATGTAATTGGGGTTAAGTGTCTTGCCTGGGGTCACCCAGATAGAAAGTCTGAGGTCAAATTTGAAACCAGAACCTTTGGTCTCTAGGCCTGGATTTCTATCCATTGAGCCATCTAGTTGTTCTACCCTATTTGATTTAGCTCTTAATGGAAATAAATTAATTTGTCAAATAGTAATTCCACCTTTTAGTGAACCAAATGTTTCAGTATCTTTAAGAATTGAAACAAAGAAATACAATAGGACTAAAGTAGCACTTCAATAGAACTTTTCCTGGTCCTTCTCCCTGCTAATGCCTTCCCTGGACATTATCTTCCATTTACACTGTAGGTACCTTGTATGTACCTAGTTACTCAGGTCTTATTTTTCAATTAAATTGAACTCCTTGGAGGGAGGAACATTATTTTTGTCTTTCTTTGCAACTTTAAGGCTTTGTATTGTTTGGTGCTTAATAAACGCTTGCTCACTGACTTGACTGAATCACTGAAACAACCTAGGAAATGGAGCCAGCATGGATGATGAATAACATACTTTCTTTTACTACTAATGGATGGGTTGGGTTTTTTTTCCAGTAAAAGCATAATATTAGGAGAGTAGCAGCAGTTACAATGAAGTTGGAAATGACTATATTGGTGCTCACTGAGAATTATCAATATTGATAGCAAAGAAACTGAGAAACTCATTTACCTGTTATCTCTGAGCAAATTAACAAAAATAATTTTAATATTATATAGAGCATATAATGGAATAAAAATATTATTGAAGAGCTTAATCTGAATGAAATGCCCCATTGAAATTGCCCCAGTGTCAGTGCAAAATGCTTAACAAAACACTATCCATGGTGCTGACATGACCAACTTATACGTGTCATCCTAAAAATATCTTTATTTATTGCTAAGAACTACACAAATGAATGGGTTTGGAACTAAACAATAATCAGTTGTAAGCACTACATCCAGAATGCTTTCCTTTGCATGTATTATTTCATTTAGGTTCCTTTTTATGTTTTGTAGTTTTCAAATAACTTTCATATACATGATCTAATTTTATTGTCACAAAGTGCCCATTGAAATGGACAGTGTACAGCAAATAAGGAAGATTGATAGCAGTGAGTTTAAGTAAGTTAGATATTAAGTGGTACATCAACAACTTGACCCCAAGTGTAATAATTCCTAGTCAAATGCTTTTTTCCTCTACTCTTCCATATTTCTTCCTTACTTCCTTTGGAACAAGTGAGGAAAAATATTTGCTGCCCAAAAAATATATGGACTATGGCAACAAAGTGTTTTGATAGATATTTGTCCATATTAAAAGATTTCCAGCTTGATGACACTTTTTAAATTAAATCAACTTCCACCTGACAACTGACAATTTAAAAGCAAAGATGAGAAAAGTGAAAATGGAGAGAAATATATGGTTTGAGAAGAATGAATTCTAGATGTGACATACATGTAAGTTATGTAGAATAATAAAACTTCATACATTTTCCCCAATAAAATAAATTGATAGGCCTGGACATGGCAAATACCATTAGGAGCAAAGTAGATATATTAACAGATGGGAAATTACATGTTATTGATGTGGGAATTAGCCCTGACTAGATTCTCTCTGTATGGTCAGACCATTGACTTTTCACAATTAAAATCAGAATTAGAAAAATAATAAAAAAAATTAAAATGAAGAAAATATATTGCGCTCAGTCAAAACAACTTATAACAGTTATTTTTTAAAGTATTTTAAAATATAAAAATTTGGAAGTAGACAACAGAAATGACATAAACACCAATAACTAAAAAAATGTAATGTAAATTCAAATTCATTATAAAGCTAATAATGATAATAACTAGCATTTATGCTGCAATTTAAGGCTTGCAAAACGCTTTACAAATGTTCTCTATCTAAACAACCTGGGAGGTAGATGCTATTTACAGATGAGAAAACTGAGGGAGATAAAGGTTAAGTGACTTGCCCAATGTCACATGGTGGGCTAGTATATATCTTAAGTAAGTTTTGAAGTTATCTTCCTGACTCTAGGACAGAATATAAACATATATTATATTATAAACAGATGATATATCTGTGTATTATATATTTATAAATATGTACATAATACATATGTGTTTATTTTCATTTTGTGTATATTTGGGATAAAGAAAGATAAGTTGGACCTAAAGTTGGTCAGAAGGAGGGGAGCAGGTTGTATTGATCTCAAAGTCCCTTTATAAACTTCAGGCTTCCTAGGTAAGTAAAGACCCATTTTAAAAAAATTAACATTCTACCAACTGCTAAATGAAACATGGAGCTTAAAGAACTAAAAGTGACTATCAAATAATAGGACAATGGATAAGTACATGAGAATGTGAGAAGCCTGCAACATATTACTAATAAAAAACTCTGAAGAGTAGAGTAAAAGGAACCATCAAGAAATTGAAGAAGACACAGACTTATCATGTAGCAAGTTGGTGGGAAATTGATGGCCAGAGTGGTTTATTAGTACTCTTGTAAGGTCAAAAGAGTAAGGAAGACTTCCTGCATATCAAATGGACTCTTTTGGTGAACTTATGGGAAAACATGTGCAAGAGACTCACAGGTTGTATTTGTGTGAATGGTGTGATCATTGGAGAGTATTTCCAACTAAAGATTATAGAAGCATTTGAGATTTTGATAATCTCACTCAGCCAATTCATTCTATTGCTCATAATTCTGATTACCTCATAATCTTGACTGATTTTATATAGATATTTACTATTTCTGTTGAGTACCATCATTCATCCAGCTATTCAGGTTCTCAATCTTAGTCACTTTTAACTTTTCACTTCCCCTCTGCCTCCATATGCAATCAATTGTCAAATCTTGGTATTTCTAATCCACAATATCTTTCAAATATACACCTTCCTCTCAACTCATATGACCACCACTTTAGTTCAGCCCCTAAATTGCTGTACTATTGTAGTAATCTTCTTATTGCTTCCCTAATATGAGACTTTCCCATTTTTCCTCCATGCTGATCCCACATTAACATTCCTAAAGCACAAGTCAGACCAAGTCATTCCTCAGATCAGTATGCTCCAGTGGCTCCCACTTTCTACTCAGATGAAAAGATAATTCCCCTCCTTGGCAGTTAAAATCAAATAACTCATCTCCAGCCTATATTTCCAGACTTATTACACTTTATGCTCTTCACTTACTCTATCATCTAACCACACTGATCTATTTACCGGTCCCACACATGATTTCCAATCTTCACATTCTTGCACAGGTTGTCCTTTGCTTTGCTTGGAATGAAGCACAGTTAGGTCCCAATTAGGGTAATTAATGAACTCTTTGAAGTGGTCATATTATCTGATTTTCATTGCCTATTTCCATTGGCCTATAACCAGTTGCCATATTTTACATATAATTACAGCTTCAACCAGTGCAAATCTGAATAACACTATCATTTCATAGAATACTTTATTCACACTATTTGAGAACTAATGATAACTTCTCACCTAACTTCACTTCTATCTTCCTCCCAGACTCAGCTCATGTGCCACTTACCACTTATAGCCTTAATGATCACCCCATATTTCAAATTACTTTGTATTTAATTTATATACAATTTGTATTTACTCGTGTCTATATGTTTTGTTTCCCTCTGTAAGTTACTGAAGATAAGGAATGTTTCATTAGGGCTTGGTATCCCCAGCACCTCTCTCTCTGCCTCGTATACTTTTTTTCAGTCACAATCATCTGTAGAGTTGTAATTTGTGTGTCCATTGAGGAAGCAATATGAAGAATCATATTAGGTGCTTAATTAATGCTTTTTGATTGATTAATTGACTTGTTAACATTGTAAAATAGGTGGGACTTCATGACATCATTCTGACTTGTCTTCAGATTACTCTCTTGAAAAAGAAATGACAGAGCGGTTTGGATTGCAATTTTAGTATCTTGGAACTGTGTCTTAATTTTTTGCCCTCAGAAAACAGTACACACTTCCGCCATTATCATTAGGAACCACAGTTGTCTGAATAAAGTAAGAATTAGTTCACTTTATAAAATTTCAATATGCTTAGAAAAAGAGACAATTGCAAAGATTCCTTTCTGGATGCGAAATCAGTCTTTAAAGTTAAGAACAATTGTGAGATTGTATAGAACGGTCACCATTTGATAAATGAATTTGATTTGAGGGAAATTTACCTCAGGGACACAGGAAGTTTGAGAATGTTTTGGAGGAAAGGCAAAAGGCTCAGCAAACTTGTTTTTCTTATTTAAATATTTTTGTGATAGATAAATTCTCTTTTAATGGGCTCTGACCTTCAAAATATACACTTGCACAATTTTTAGAGCTTAATAAGCATATGCAGTTTTTAAAACGTGAAGTTTTGACTAAATTCTAATAGTTAACTAACCAGCTTCTAAAATGTATGTTGAACACTAGACACTTCCAAGGAAAAAATGTCAGTCTTTTTGTTTTATAAAATTCTTGTTCCAATGAGAATTGCAATATGAATAAGACTTAAAAATAGAGTATTCCCCTCTCTTCAAAATAGTCATACTTTCACTATGTACCTACTCCTTCCCCTTATGTAGCTGATTTTATGAGTAGCTAGCATTTTAATGATAGACCTTTAGAAACTTGGCTAGAAAGGTCCCCAGACAATAATAGACCATCACTGGGACCATACTTAAATTTTTTCTAGCTTATTAGGATCTGCCAGTGCTTGCAGGCTGCTAATATAACCTTTAGGAACCTAGAGTCCTTTCCAAATTATAGTGAAGTATCAGAATAAGCCTTCAAGGGAAGGAAGATAAAAACCACAAAATAGATTTTTGGAATAATGATAAATAATGTATACTTAAAGCGGCAAATGATTGGGACCTAAAAGTGAAGAAGTGAGAAGAAAAGCTACCCATAGATAAGTAAAATTTCAGGTCTTTTTCAAATATGTTGTATGGCATTCCTGAGGAGAATTACAGCATTTAGGATTATTCTTAAGTGTCTTAATGAGAACATTGCCAAGACCATGAAAGTGTAATAATAGTACCTGTACCCAATCATAAGATAAGGAAATTTTATTTAATGAGAGATGTCAGTCTTAAGCAAATGGCCTATACAGAATCTTCTTAAACATACAGAACATTTAGAAGTGAAAGTCACAAAGGGTGACCAACAATCCATTAAATGATAACTATCTGAATAAGAGGTCAAGAGATGAAATTGAGAAGATTAAACTATAAATGATGACAGTAGATTTCCTACAATATTGAACACATTGAGATAATAAAAGTGAATGGCAAGAAAAATTATGATGAACAAACTTAGTGACAAAGAAGTTATAAAATGGACTCCTCTCCCTTCTTTGCAGAACTGGTGGGTTTATGGATATGGAATATTGCAAATACTGTCAAACAAGATCAATCTGTTGCTTAGCCTTAATGAACTGATTTTTTCTCATTCTTTTAAAAATCTTTGTTGCAAAGGATATCTTAATGGTTAAGGGAAGGAGAAAGGACATATTTGCAAATGAATGCAAAGATGTAAAAATGTAAATGAAAGTAAGAAAAAAAAGCAGGTGTACTTTGGATAGAAGACATGTTTTCATTGGAAATACCCAAATGTTAGCTTTAGATGTTAATTGATATGTGTTAAAAACAATTTAATTCCCATTCCTCCACTAGCATTACTCATCAAGGCAGAGAGTCTAAATAACATTGTCAAAACTAAAGAGAGAAAACTGCTACATATAGAATGAAAAATAAATAATTAAAGCTGATTTAGCATCCATGAAGGATAAGTGAGAAGCTCTATGACTATTATAGTTAGCCTACCTTGGACTAGAGCAGTCAAAGAAGTCTTAGGAAGAAAGATATACAACAAGATTTAGAATATTGAAAATTCCCATTCCAAGAAGCATACCAATTGACAAAAAATATTAATATAATTTATAATGCTCATCCTTCCATTAAAATCTTACTCCAAAGTCTCATTGTATCTTGGAGATCATACTGGGTTCTCTTCAAAAATTCAGCCATAGTAGCACCCACTTTAGGATCTAGTTTCCCCCCCTCCCGCCATTTCATACTCAGTTTCAGTTCCCTCAGAGGGATTTCTAAAACCAAAATAGTCCCTTCTAATAGTCAGAGAACATACTGGGATGGTATCATAAAATCACTATCTATGAAACATTTCCCTCATTACATAATATGTAATATTATGTATATATATAATATATAACATAATACATTACATAAATACACAAAACATAAGTGGGAAGAATGGGTGTGCATACAGAATACACTGGTAGTGAGGCACATACATAGGGAACACACATTAACCAAGCAACTCTGGTGTTTTAGAGCTTTGATGTTTTTTTTTTAATATATCCACATGTTGTTCTTCCCTGGGGAGTAGCATGTTTGCTCAACAGGATACTGAGTCGGAGTCCATAGGCCAAGACTTGTCCACTCCAATCTCAACTACCAAAGCTAATTATCTCCTGAATCCCTGGCTGGTTCTCTTCTCTGCTGCCTGGGATCAGTCTCATTTCCTGCTGAATGTGGTGTCACCTACTAGACAAGTAGCAACTTTGCAAACTCCATGTCAATGATAAATTCATGGTGAGGGATAGAGAAATCTCTTTTTCCCCTTCTCTGGTACCAGCCAAAGAGGAAAGACAAAGAATTATCTCTATGACATTATTTTGGTTCATCTCCAGATTTCTGGGAGTCTCACTCATTGCAGTTGTTTCCTTCCTTCATTACCTTTAGAGTTGTGAAGCTAACTTTTGAAAGACTACCTGGAGCATGACAACCACAGGTGCATTGTTCTCCAGTTCCATCAAAGAGAACTCCTTCATACTTCATAAAGAGCTAACAGAGAGGGGCAGCTATGTGGCACAGTGGGTAAAGCATTAGGCTTGGAATCAGGAAAATCTGGATTCAAATCTGGCCTCAGATACTTCCTAGCAATGTGACCCTGGGCAAGTCACTTAATCCCATTTGCTTATCCTTTACTGCTCTTCTGAGTATCAATTCTAAGACAGAAGGTAGGGGTTTTTTTAAGCTATCATTGTAAAGAAATCTTAACTTTGTTCAATACATTAAGATGTTTGTTGTCTCTGTTACTTTCCTGTTTTGTGATTTCATCCACCAGACTAGAGAAGAAATCAACTGAACAAGGATATCCTCACCAATTCACTCTCTCTCTATGTGTCAGTTTTGATAGGTCCTTTCAGCCTGAAAAGACTGTGTGTCTGTATCTAAGAACTCTAATCACCTGAGGCTCAGTCATTGGATTTTTTTCAGCTACAGTAATTCACAGGATTGCAATTTATGTTACTTGATGGATTACTCAAAACAATGAAATCCCAATTACCTGTAATATTGAAGAAAGTTTAATAGCCACCAACCCTGGCATTCAGAGGGACAGCATATCCCATTTAGATGACTATCACATCAATTGGAAAACAGCATAGTATATATAACATATTGGTAGTGGGGCTGCTTTTAACACAGAAAGATGGATTCAAATCTTTCTTCCTACCCTCACTCCCAACACAGGCTAGGCTAGTTTTCCCTTGGAAGGTGAAAAAGCTTCTGAGACTGGAGTGTCCAGGGAACTAAGGATTAAGATCAGCCTTTTTTTGTTTTTGTTTTTTAAACATTTATTAATATTCATTTTAACATGGTTACATGATTCATACTCATACTTTCCGCTTCACCCCCCACGTTCCCCCCACCAATGGCCAATGCACATTTCCACTGGTTTTAACATGTGTCATTGATCAAGACCTATTTCAAAATTGTTGATAGTTGCATTGGTGTGGTAGTTTTGAGTCTACATCCCCAATCATGTCCACCTCAACCCATGTGTTCAAGCAATTGTTTTTCTTATATGTTTCCTCTCCTGCAGTTCTTCCTCTGAATGTGGGTAGCATTCTTTACCATAAGTTCCTCAGAACTGTCCTGTGTCATTGCATTGCTGCTGGTACAGAATTCCATTACATTCGATTTTACCATAGTATATCAGTCTCTGTGTACCGTGTTCTTCTGTCTCTGCTCCTTTCACTCTGCATCAGTTCCTGGAGGTCTTTCCAGTTCACCTGGAATTCCTGCAGTTTATTAATCCTTTTAGCACAATAGTATTCCATCACCAGCATATACCACAGATTGTTAAGCCATTCCCTAATTGAAGGACATAACCTCCTTTTCCAGTTTTTAGCCACCACAAAAAGCACAGCTATAAATATTTTCCTACAAGTCTGTTTATCTAAGATCTCTTTGGGGTACAAACCCAACAATGCTATGGCTGGATCAAAGGGCAGGCAGTCTTTTATAGCCCTTTGAGCATAGTTCCAAATTGCCAGCCAGAATGGTTGGATCAGTTCACAACTCCACCAGCAATGCATTAATGTCCCAATTTTGCCACATCCCCTCCAGCATTCATTACTCTCCCCTTCTTTCATTTTAGCCAATCTGCTAGGTGTGAGATGATACCTCAGAGTTGTTTTGATTTGCATTTCTCTGATTATTAGAGATTTAGAACACTTTCTCATGTGCTTATTGATATTTTTGATTTCTTTACCTGAAAATTGCCTATTCATGTCTCTTGCCCAGTTATCATTTGGGGAATGACTTGATTTTTTATACAATTGATTTAACTCCTTGTATGTTTGAGTAATTAGACCCTTGTCAGAGTTTTTTGTTATTAAGATTTTTCCCAATTTGTTGTTTCCCTTCTGATTTTGACTACATTGTTTTTGTTTGTACAAAAGCTTTTTAGCTTAATATAATCAAAACCATTTAATTTACATTTTGTAATTTTCTCTAACTCTTCCTTGGTTTTAAAATCTTTCCTTTCCCAGAGATCTGACAGGTATACTATTTTGTGTTCACTTAACTTATTTATAGTTTCCCTCTTTATATTCAAGTCAATCACCCATTCTGAATTTATTTTGGTGTAGGGTGTGAGGTGTTGATCTAAACCTAATCTCTCCCATATTGTTTTCCAAATTTCCCAGCAGTTTTTGTCAAATAGTGGATTCATGTCCCAAAAGTTGGGCTCTTTGGGTTTATCATACACTATCTTGCTGATGTCATTTACCCCAAGTCTATTCCATTTATCCTCCCTTCTGTCTCTTAGCCAGTACCATATTGTTTTGATGACTGCTACTTTATAGTATACTTTAAAATCTGGTACTGCTAGGCCCCCTTCCTTCACATTTTTTTCCCTTGATATTTCCCTTGATATTCCTGATC
This sequence comes from Gracilinanus agilis, assembly GCF_016433145.1. Lineage (NCBI taxonomy): Eukaryota > Metazoa > Chordata > Mammalia > Didelphimorphia > Didelphidae > Gracilinanus > Gracilinanus agilis. The sequence goes on from NC_058132.1 coordinate 449,561,162, forward strand.
TTTTGTTATTCCAGATGAAATTTGTTATAGTTTTTCCTAGACAGTAAAGAAGTTTTTTGGTAGTTTGATAGGTATGGCACTAAATAGGTAAATTAATTTGGGTAGGATGATCATTTTTATTATGTTAGCTCTTCCTACCCATGAGCAAAGAATGGTTTTCCAATTGTTTAGATCTAGTTTTATTTGTTTGGAAAGTGTTTTGTAGTTGTTTTCATATAATTCCAGTGTTTGTTTTGGTAGATAGATTCTTAAGTATTTTATATTGTCTAGGGTGATTTTAAATGGTGTTTCTCTTTCTACCTCTTGCTGCTCTAATGTGTTGGAAATGTATAGAAATGCTGATGATTTATGTGCATTTATTTTGTATCCTGCAACTTTGCTAAAGTTTGTTGATTATTCCTACCAGCTTCTTAGTTGATTCTCTAGGATTTTTTAAGTAGACCATCATATCATCTGCAAAGAGTGATAGCTTAGTCTCCTCTTTTCCAATTTTGATACGTTCAATTTCTTTTTCTCCTCTAATTGCTACTGCTAGTGTTTCTAGTACTATGTTGAATAATAGAGGTGATAATGGGCATCCTTGTTTCACTCCTGATCTTATTGGGAAGGCTTCTAATTTATCCCCATTGCATATAATGCTTGTTGATGGTTTTAGGTATATAGTGTTTATTATTTTTAGGAAAGGTCCTTCTATTCCTATACTTTTCAGTGTTTTCAATAGGAATGGATGCTGTATTTTGTCAAAGGCTTTTACAGCATCTATTGAGATAATCATGTGATTTTTGTTTGTTAGACTGTTGATATGGTCAATTATGTGGATGGTTTTCCTAATGTTGAACCATCCTTGCATTCCTGGTATAAATCCCACTTGATCATGGTGGATGATCTTCTTGATTACTTGCTGGAGTCTCTTTGCTAGTATTCTATTTAAGATTTTTGCATCTATGTTCATTAAGGAGATTGGTCTGTAGTTTTCTTTCTCTGTTTTTGATCTCCCTGGCTTTGGAATCAGTACCATATTTGTGTCATAAAAGGAATTTGGTGGGACTCCTTCCTTGCTTATCATATCAAATAATTTGTATAGTATTGGGATTAGTTGTTCTTTGAATGCCTGATAGAATTCATTGGTGAATCCATCAGGCCCTGGCGATTTTTTCTTAGGGAGTTCTTTGATGGCTTGTTCAATTTCTTTTTCTGATATGGGATTATTTAGTATTCTATTTCTTCTGCTGTTAATCTAGGCAATTTATATTTTTGTAAATATTCATCCATATCTCCTAAATTGTTATATTTATTGCCATATAATTGGGCAAAATAGTTTTTAATGATTGCCTTGATTTCCCCTTCATTAGAGGTGAGGTCCCCCTTTTCATCTTTGATACTGTCAATTTGGTTTTCTTCTTTCCTTTTTTTTATTAGATTGACCAGTGCTTTGTCTATTTTATCTTTTTTTTTTCAAAGTACCAGCTTCTAGTCTTATTTATTAATTCAATAGTTCTTTTACTTTCAATTTTATTAATTTCTCCCTTGATTTTTAGTATTTCTAATTTAGTTTACATATGGGGATTTTTAATTTTCTAGGTTTCTAGTTTTTTGAGTTCCATGCCCAATTCATTAATCAATGCCCACCCTAATTTGTTAATATATGCACTCAAGGATATAAATTTCCCCCTGAGTACTGCCTTGGCTGCATCCCACAGAGTTTGGTAGGATGTCTCATCATTGTCATTCTCTTCAATGAAATTGTTCATTGTTTCTATGATTTCTTCTTTGACTAATTGGTTTTGGAGAATCATATTATTTAATTTCCAATTCGTTTTTGATATGCCTGTCCAGGTGCCCTTACTAATTATTATTTTTATTGCATCATGGTCTGAGAAGTTTACATTTATTATTTCTGCTCTTTTGCATTTCTTTGCAATGATTCTATGCCCTATTACATGGTCAATCTTTGTGAATATACCATGTGCAGCTGAAAAGAAGGTGTATTCCTTTTTCTCCCTATTTATTTTTCTCCACATATCAATTAAATCTAATTTTTCCAGGACTTCATTCACCTCTCTTACCTCTTTCTTATTTATTTTTTGGTTTGATTTATCTAGATCTGAAAGAGGAATATTTAGATCTCCCACTATTATGGTTTTACTATCTATTTCCTTCTTGAGCTCTGCCAGTTTCTCCTTTATGAATTTGAATGCTATGCCCTTCCCTGTCTTTTTTAATCATATCTATTTTTACTTTGGCTTTGTCAGAAATCATAATAGCCACTCCTGCCTTCTTTTTCTCATTTGAGGCCCAAAAAATTTTGCTCAAGTCCTTAACCTTAAACTTGTGTATGTCTACCCGCCTCATATGTGTTTCTTGTAGACAACATATGGTAGGATTTTGGTTTCTAATCCACTCTGCTATTTGCTTCCATTTTATGAGTGAGTTCATTCCATTCACATCCAGAGTTATAATTATCAATTTTGTATTCACTGACATTTTTGTATCCTCCCCTAGTTCTACCTCTTCTTCTTCTTACACTATTTCCTTTAAAGGAGTGGTTTGCTTTAAGCTGGTAACCCTTATCTCCTCCCTTGATTAACTTCCCTTTCTACCCCCTCCCTTATTATTCCCCTATTTTTATTTTTAAAGGCCTAATGAATTCCCTCCCCCTTCTTCTCCTCTCCCTTTTATGACCTCCCCAGTCCCCTGCTCCCCTTGGTTTATCACTTCTGACTTTCTCAGTAGAGTTAGATAGAGTTTTATATCCCAATTGATAATATAGCTACTCTTCCCTCTCTCTGGGTTAATTACACTGAGAGTGAGGTTTAAATATTACCTCTTAATGCTCTCTTCCTCTCCTTCTTATAATAGTATTTATCCCCTCCCCTTCCCATGCCCTCTTTGTGTGTAATAGAATATCCTATTTTTCTTAATCACTCGAGTTTCTCTTGGTTTCCTCTACTATTCACCCCCCTCTTTCCTCCCCCCATGTCATCTTAGACCTTTTAGTATTCCAACCTCTTCCTATGAATTAATCTTCTGATTACTATAATAGTGAATAGTGTTCACTACAGAGAATTATACATAGCATTTCTCCACATAGGAATATAGATAATTAGATCTTATTGAAGACCTTAAAGAGGCAAATTTCAAAATTATGAGTTTTCTTTCTTTCCCCTCTGTTTCTTATTTACCTTTTCATTTTTCTCTTGATTTTTGTGGTTGGATATGGAACTTTCCAATTACTCCTAGTCTTTTCTGTGCAAATACTTGGAAATCATCAATTTTGTTGAATGCCCAAACTTTCCCCTGGAAGTATATAGTCAGTTTTGATGGGTAGTTGATCCGTGGTTCAAGGCTGAGTTCTCTTGCCTTTCTGAATATTATATTCCAAGCCTTGCGGTCTTTTAGCGTGGAGGCTGCCAGATCCTGTGTGATACTGATTGGTGCTCCTTGATATCTGAATTGTCTCTTTCTGGCTTCTTGTAAAAATTTTTCTTTTACTTGTCAGCTCTTGAATTTGGCTATTATATTCCTAGGGATTGTCTTTTCTGGGTCTAGTGTAGAGGGTGATCTATGGATCCTTTCAATGTCTATATTGCCCTCTTGTTGTAGAAATTCAGGGCAATTTTGCTGAATAATTTCTTTTAGTATGGTCTTTCAGGAAGACCAATGATTCTCAGATTGTCTCTTCTAGACTGGTTTTCTTGGTCTGTCACTTTCTCATTGAGATATTTCATGTTTCCTTCTGTTTTATCAGTCTTTTGACTTTGTTTTATTTGTTCCTGCTGTCTTGAGAAATTATTTCTTCTAATTGCTGTATTCTAGCCTTTAGGGACTGGTTTTCCTTTTCAATCTGGGCATTTCTGGTGTTCCATTTGCTTATCAGTTCATTTGATTTCTGAGCCTCACTTTCCAATTGCAAAATTCTGCCTTTTAAACTGTTATTTTCTTGCCAGATCTCTTCCATCTTTCTCATCATCTCTGATTTGAACTCTTCAATAGCTTGTGACCAGTTTTCATTATTTTGGGAAGGTTTGGATATGATTACTTTTTTTGTTCTCCTCTGCTGTTTGCTCGGTTGTCCGGATTTTCTCTGTGTAAAAGTTGTCGAGTGCGGGGGCAGCTGGGTAGCTCAGTGGATTGAGAGCCAGGCCTAGAGACAGGAGGTCCTAGGTTCAAATCCGGCCTCAGACACTTCCCAGCTGTGTGACCCTGGGCAAGTCACTTGACCCCCATTGCCTACCCTTACCAATCTTCCACCTATAAGTCAATACACAGAAGTTAAGGGTTTAAAATTAAAAAAAAAAAAGAATTATGTATATCCAGGATATTTTAACAGGCCTAGATACAGGAGGTCCTAGGTTCAAACCCGGCCTCAGTCACTTCCCAGCTGTGTGACCCTGGGCAAGTCACTTGACCCCCATTGCCCACCCTTACCAATCTTCCACCTATAAGACAATACACCAAAGTACAAGGGTTTAAAAAAAAAGTTGTCGAGTGTTACAGATTTCTTCTTGATGATCTTTCTCTTCTGGGGTTTCCGATTTTGGCTTGCCATTGTTGTTAGCCCAGCGCCTTCTCAGCTTTATCCTCACGCTCTGTGTCTGTCTGCTTTCTCTAGGCTCCTGAGGTCTCAGGTCTCGTTGTTCTCGGGGGTCAGGCCTCCTGGTGGTTCCCCTAGTCTGCCCCTCTGCCTGAGGCTCCTTCTACAGTCTCATGGAGCTGCTTCCACAGCTGTGATACCATCTGCACAGGGTCCCCACTTGAGGTCCAAGCCTATGCTCAAAATCCTTGTCCACACCTAAGTCAATGCCTTCACGCACGCCAGCACTCAGGGTCTGTATTCAAAGTCCATGAGAGTTCTTTAGCCTCTTGGGGTCCTAAGTCTTGCTGCTCTCAGGAACAGGCCCTGGACCTGCCAATGATTTAATGGGTGCCCCAAACCTGCTTTAACTCTTGTGTGCTAGCCTTGGCACTATATGTGGTGTGGGGTGTAGGGGAGGGGCTTCCTCAGCTCGTGTTTTAGTGAGAGCTGTTTCACCCCTTTATAGCGTGGAAATGCCCTGAACCCACGTACCTTCAATGCTGCACCTTGTTGTGGGATCCCTTCGTTCCTCTGGATTTGTTTTTAGGTCCCCTTGAGGAGTCCTATATGCTTTGGTTAGGAGAGATTGAGTGGCTGCTTTTTACTCTGCCACCATCTTAACCCAGAACTCCCTCACACCTCAAGATCAGCCTTTCTTGAAGCAGTTTCCTCATGATCTTTGGTCATCTCATCTTGGCTTCCTGGTCATTAAAGGACATAAAAAAGCACTCAGGTAGAGGCAGAGCCCTTCAGACCTCATAGATGTTCCAAGACAGAGAGAGTCAGTATATCCTGCCCTGTTAACTAGATGATTTCCATAGAAAAGTAAGAGGCTTTCAGCAATCCTATCTAGTGCCCTACTATAATTGTTGAATATCTTTTCTATGCTATACCTAAATAAAATTACTTCTGTTATCTTTCAACTGAAATGTGAGCGACTTATCCTATTCCGGCATAGATCCAAAACAGGTATGATAGGGGGAAAAATATACGGTATATGAAGTTCATAGTCATAGATTCAATCTTCGGCTCTGCTACTTGCTAAGTATGTGAATGTGGATAAGTCATTTGACATCTATGGGTCTCAGCTTCCTGATGTGGAAAAAAAGGATTTCGATGAGGTGATCTCTAATGTATCTTCAAGCTCTCAATCTATATAGTCCTGTCATTTTTAAAAGAAGATAATAAAAGAAGTCTCATTGCTCTCCTGATTTAAGGCTTTTACAGAGTGTATCCTTTTAATAAAAACAGCTAGCATTTATATGAGGTTTACTATGTGCCAGACACTGTGCTAAGCACTCTACAATTATTATCCAATGTGGCACTTACAGCAACCCTGAGAGACAGGTGCTATTTTTAAATCCTCATTTTACAGATAATAAAACTGAGGCAAAGGTTAAATGACTTGTCCAAGGTCACCTGACTAGAAAGTGAGTGAGGCCAGATTTTAACTTAGTACTCCTGACTCCAGTTCCAGGACTCTATATGCTGCCCTACCTAGATATGCCTGACCTTTCTACAACTTTCCGAGGAGTTCGTGTTTTAAATAAACTCTAGAAAATCTCATAGATGACACCAAATACCAAATACAAAATGATTTCTCAAACAATGTAACCTTAGAACCATAACATATTTATTTCCCAAAAAATCCATCTTACTCACTTCGAGCTTATTTTGCCATGCATATGAAGTTTGATTGCATGAATTCATAATTGAGATTCACTTTTGACTTATTAATCAAATCCATCATATCTCCAGATGATAATTAACTTCAAAGTTGTGGCAAACATATATAAAGTTATTTATAGACACTTGCAGTCACTCCTTGAATGCTAACATTGTCTAATAGCATCCCATCATAGTAAAAGTGACAGAATATTCTCAAAAACTTAACCAGATCTCTTGTTGCAAGCTGTCTGTGTATTAAATTGTGATTTTTATAGTAACATTTTTAAAAATTCACATTTTCTTTTGTTTTATCAACCTATCTTTCCATAATTTGTTACAGTATTTCAAGGCCCCCCCTTATAAGTAGGTACATGTTCTCATGCAAAATGGGAATTAAGTCTATGGAACAGATGTTTAAAAGTAGTCCTTGATTGTAAATTAAGATATGCTTCAACTTTTTTAAATTGGCTTTTAACTTTTTCCATTTAGTTTTCACTAATGTTAGACTAATATTTGTACCACAACACATTGCAGTGTTTCATATCTAATGAAAATGTTCAGGTGAATAAATGGGAAAGGAATTTCTCCTATTCTGATAAGCTAACAGAGACAGCTTATTTCATAGTATTTAAGTAATGCAATTAGGAAACCCTCAAATTAGGGTTGTAGTTTAGTTTTTCAATTTTTCCACTTTTCATTTTGAGCCAGCAGTTGCTGATTGATTTCCTCCTTCATAGAAGTAAACTTTGGAGAGAAGACTGATATATGGTGCACGATCCTGGACAGTAAGTAAACTGGCAAACACCAGCCACTTAGTACAATATATAATGTTTGGTTGACTGATTGATTGAATCTTGGGGCACTAGTCCTAGCTACATACCTAATGTTTTCCCTTGAGCAAATTGGAGAGAGACTAACTGCCCTGGAATAACTTATAACAAAACCCCATTTATTCTTTTCCACTTTCTTTCATCCAAAGGGAATAAAGCAGAAAAACTAAGGAGTAGGAAGATTACAACTAAAAGTGTTTACTGACTCTGTTTCCTCTGGGTCACTTCATTAGTTTCCCTCATCTTTTGGTTTTCTCCTATGCTTTCAATAATTAAAACAAGCCCCGTTGGAGAGCAGGGAGGAATAGGAAGAAGAGAGAATTTTTTTTAATTTATTAGTTTCTTGTTAAACAGGGTTTAAAAGAAAAGAAGTAAGATTAATGATAATCATAGTATAGAAAAAAGGAAAGAAAGAATGTTGAAGAATCATTTAAAAATACAAATAATATAGTAAAAGAAAATGCAGAATGGGACCCAGACAAGGAAAACAGTAGTAGAACTGTATCTTAAATTTGAAATATATATGTTTTAAAAACTACATGTAATGGAAATTCACAATTTCATATGTGATTCTCTTTTTTCCTATTCTTTGAATGTGAAAATATTTATGTTTTTTAATGTTTATCAAGTTCTTAGTAATAAAAAAAAGTGTTAAACAAACAAACATCATCAGTCCTGTCAATATTCTGATATCTCATCTCCATGCCTATCTACTCTGAAAAAAGATAAGGAAAAATATCTCATATCTTTCTTCATTTCAATCCTGATTTTATCATTATAAACTGTTTCTCTATTCCCAGATTACTTCTTCTTTGTTAATCCAATTTTTTTTAAGCTTCTTCATTTAATTATTTCAGTTTTTTCAAGCTGTGTCCAGCTTTTTCTGAGCTCTTTTGGGGCTTTTTTTAGCAAAGATACTGGCGAGTTTTGTCATTTCCTTCTCCAGTTCATTTTACAGATGATAAAACTGTGGCAAATAAGGTTAAGAGACTTTCCCAGAGTCACACAGATAATAAGGTGTCTGAATCCAGATTTGAACTCAGTTCTTCCTCACTCTACTCCTGGTACTTAATCCACTGTGCTACCTAGTTGCTTCATTTAGCTTCTACTATTTTCTTTTTTCCATTAATATTTTTTTATCTAGAGTAGTGATGGCAAGCCTTTTAGAGATGGAGTGCCCGGCCCCACTCCCACCCCACCCCATCCCAGTGCCATGCCCATCCCTCCCCCACAAATGAAGTGCCATCCCACACAGGGGAGGGAAGAAGCCCTCCCATTGGGCTGCTGGGCAGAGGGGTAGGTGAAGTAAAGAATGTCCTCAACACCCATAGAGAGGGGGAAGGGAGTGACCTGAGTGTTCACTCCCCTCTAGGTGTGCCACCTGTGAGCTGCCCACCTTCCTCCCTGTGCTCACCCATTGGGCTGCTGGGAAGAGGGGCAGGGGATGTGAAAGAATGTCTTCAGGCATGTGGAGAGGGGAAGGGAAGCAGTTCCAGCCTAGTCCCTCTGTCCTTCTAGTAATGAATGGGGGTAGAGGGGTGAATGCCCACAGAGAATACTCTACATGCATCTTTGACACCTGTGCCATAGGTTTGCCATCACTGATCTAGAATAATTTGGGTGTAAGGATGGGGCCTAGGAAAGGTGGCCATTATGGAATAAGCTTTATATTGTAAGATTTAAATTTAGGATTTTTTTACTAAATAAGAGAATTATAAAGAAATATTGTGATTGCCAATTTAAAAATATTATAGCTTAAGTCAAAATGACTTTTAGCAGCTTTTATGTTCAAAGAGGTGGAAAGAGTCAAAGTGTAAATGTAGATATGTAGAAATGTAGATAAAGATACAGATTCCTAACAAGCCTACCAGCCCTTCTTCAGTGAAGTACCACTCAGGCCCTGCAGAGGTTTCCCCAAGTACCTATCTCCACTTGGATTTCCCAGGAATCCTCAGTCAGATGTGTGACATTGAAATGGCAAAATGGAATGCTAGCTGCAAGATGAGGGGGTCAAGCCACAGCTCAGAATTCCAGGGGCCCCCCCGAGAACTCTGGGAGAGGGGGCAGTTTAAGGCAGTTAAGGATAGTTGATTCCTGGGGTTTGGAAGTGAGCAGGTCACTCTGTTTGCTGTTCCCAGATCTTAGTTGCTCTAGAGGGCTTTAGGCTTGAATCTTAACCAAGCCATTTTAGTTCTCTGCTGCCAATCTGCTTTAGCTTGACTAGACCTTCAAACAACATCACAGTTGCCTCTAATTAGTTATTTAGATCATAGGTGAAAATTATCTATAAAAGTTAGAGAGCTAATTAGCTAACCAAGATACCTTTCTCCTCTGGGGGGAGGGGCTGCTTGGACATAACAGTTTAGGGCTTCCCAGACCTTATATATCCTTGTTAAATCACCCTTCTTTCCCTTCCCCACATAACATTAAACCTTTCATCAATTGAGAGCTGTGTCTGACAATATTTAGGGAAATACTCACAACTCCTCAAGCTTATTTCCTCCTGCCATGTAGCCCCAAAAGTAATTCCTCTCCTCTGTGCCTGAAAGCTTCAAGACATCAAGCTTTTACTATTTTCTCCTACTTATACCTATGGGGAAATAGTTTAGAGAAAGTTAACATCTTTAGGAGTTTTGTCCTTCCTAGTTTCCAGACTGAGCCCAGAAGATAGCAGATCAACCTCCATTTTGTAACTGCTTTCCTAACTGCCTAGTGGGAGGGGGGAAAGTGAAGGAGTACTCAGTAAGATCATACCCTTCCCTTCCTCTCAAGCTTGTTAGTGGGGGTGGGTGAGACCTGCTTTCTACAGACCACTGGCATATATACAGCTTCCCACAAATATAACTGTTTAACCAATATAACAGTTTGGCCAGCCAGCCTAGGATTTCTTTCAGAACCTTGGGTGGGAAGTTGTTATCATGGCCGGCTTGGTTAACAGAGCCATTGTCACACTAGGATGCTCTGGAGAGCTTGTTCAACATTTTGGCTAATGCCTATCCCTCAGTTTTGTATGGAGATGATTGAGATTTATGATTCTTATAAGTGGCTAATTATATCATTGGGTGAAGCTCTGGCATATGTGCCATCTGGTTTGGCCATAACTAACATTTTATGGGGCCCTTATGATATTAAGAAAGGTTCTAGTATTTACTTTTGGGATGGCAGAGATAACAAACTTGGCTTTGGAACAACTAATTGAGCAAATGAAGACCCTCATATAAATCAATAAGCAGATTAGAGAAGGAAGAGATCTAGATACTAAAATTATCATGCAACTAGAGATTATAGATAATACAGTTTCACCAAAGAAGGGGGGAGACAATAAGCAAAAAGCCACAGATAAGAACACCGATGAACAACAGGCTGCAGGGGCTGAAGCAGCTCCTGTCACTATCTTCCCCATAACAGACAGAACCGTGGTGCAACCTGACCCGGGCATAATCCATGTTAAGGGATACAAACCTTTCACAGGGGGTGATTTAGAAATCTTAAAAAGGAGGTTTCCCCAGTTTTACACCAACCCTCACAAGTTGATCCAAGAATACAAACAGGCCATTAGGTTATACAATCCAACATTTGAGGATGTAGAACTGCTTTTATCCGAATTTTATACCCCTAGTGAAAAGGTAGAGTTCATCACTGAGACTAGGAGCAACCCCAACCTAGCCTCGTGGCCTGAGCAGCACCAAGATCTAGAACTTTCTTCCCATGCAAACATGGCTTACCTTAAAAGTTGCGGAGAAGATTTGGCCGAGGCAATGAGGCTCCATGCAAGGCACTCTAATGCATGGGGGTCCTTGGAGAAACTTAGGCAAAGAGGAGAACACCCAAGCCTATACTTAGACAGGCTCTTAGAGGCAGGAGAAACCATTCAGATGCCCTGGTGGTGTCTTCAGCCAGAGTTCTACCAATGCAGCCTCCTACAAAGCCAAGGGGGAATCTCAGCCACTCACTCCAAATGCCAGGAAAGGAATGAATTCCCAGACTGTGCTGATCTCATCTTTTATTCTCCTTTTATCATGTCATTCCCCCTTCTTCACAGAAACCAATTGCAGTCTTTCAATTTGACTAACACTGCTGGAGGGGGTGGGGGGTGGCCTTTGGAGTTATGAACTTACTCTAGTAAGTGACTTGTGAACTCTCATGCTTAATGGTAAGTAGAGATACTTTAAATTTTTTATTTGATTAGCTAAAAATAGACAAGGGGAGAGTTAATCCTATCTTCACAATATATTGATGGCTCCCTATCATCAAAAAACCCTCTCAAGTTGGAGGTATCCTAAGTGAAAATGACAGAGCAGATAGTATCCTAGCTTTTTTATTTTTTATTTCTTAAATTATATTTTATTTTTCCCTTATTATATGTAAAAATCTTTTTTAACATTAATTTTTTTAAGTTTTGAGTTCCATATTCTCTCCCTTCTCCGGACTCTCCCTCCCTTACACCCTCTGCCCACCCTATCCAAGATGGCAAGCAATCTGGTATGGATTTTTCATGTGTAATCATTTAAATGTCTTTCCATATTAGTTATTATATGGAAGAGTTCTCAAATGGGAAAAAGGATAAAGAAGATGAAATGTAGTATATTTCAGTCTGCATTCAGACTTCAGTTCTTTCTCAGAGGGCATATGACATTTTTCATCATGAATCTTTGGGATTTTCCTGGATCACTGTATTGTTGTGAATAAGTAGGTCATTCACAACTATTCATGAAGAAATGTTGCTGCCATTGAAATGTTCTTCTGACTCTGCTTACTTTACTTTGCTTCAGTTATGTAAGTCTTTCCAGATTTTTCTGAAATCATCCTGCTTGTCATTTCTTATAGCACAATAATATTCTATAATGATCATATGCTACAACTTATTCAGTCATTTCCCAATTTATGGACAACAATTTCAAATTATTTGCTATTACAAATAGGGGTGCAATAAATATTTTTGTACAAATGGGTCCTTTTCCCTTTTTTATCTCTTTGGAATAAAGATTTAATAATGGCATTGATGGAACAAAGGGTTCATACAGTTTTATAGGCCTTTCAGCATAGTTCCAAATTGCCCTTCAGAATGTTTGGATCAGTTCACAACTCCAATGAAGCATGTGTCCCAATTTTGCCACACTCATTCCATCATTTATCATTTTCCTTTGCTGTCTTATTGCCCAATCTGATAGGTATGGGGTGATACCTCAGAGTTGTTTTAATTTGCATTTCTCTAATCAAAAGTGACTTAGAACATTTTTTCATATGATTATTGATAGCTTTCATTTCTTTGTCTGAAATATCCTTTCACCATTTGTCTATTAGGGAATGATTATTACTCCTATAAATTTGACTTAGTTCTCTCTATATTCGAGAAATGAGACCTTTATCAGAGAAATTTGCTATAAAAATTTCCCCCAGTTTATTGTTTCCCTTCTAATCTTCATTACATTGGTTTTGTTTGTACAAAAACTTTTTTCTTTTAATATAATAAAATCATTCATTTAACATCTAATAATGTTTTTATCTCTTGTTTGGTCATAAATTTTTCCCTTCTCCATTGATCCAACAGGTAAACTAGTCTGTTTCCCTAATTTTCTTATGGTATCACCATTTATGGTAACACCATATGGTAACATATACAGATATATGTGAGATATATTGATATACTTGATGCAGAATGTGAGATATTAGTCTATGCCTAATTTCTGTGAAACTGTTTTCCAGTGTTCCCAGCAGTTTTTGTCAAAGAGTGAGTTCTTATCCCAAAAGCTGTGATCTTTAGGTTTATTATATATTATATTGACTAAGGTCATTTACCCGGTGTATATTATGTATCTAATCTTTTCCATTGATCTACTATTCTATTTCTTTGCTTGCATGAGATTATTTTGGTGATTACTGTTTTAAAATACAGTTTGAGGTCTGGTACTGAAGGCTTCCTTCCTTCACATTTTTTTTCATTAATTCCCTTCATAATCTTGTCATTTTGTTATTAAATATTTTCAGTTCTATAAAATAATTTTTGGTAATTTAATTGGTATGGCCCTGAATAAGTAAATTCATTTGGGTAGAATTGTAATTTTTATTCTATTAATTCAACCTGCCCATGAGAAATTAAATATTTTTCCAATTGTTTAGATCTGACTTTATTTGTGTAAAAAGTATTTTGTAATTGTGTTCATGTAATTCCTGTCTTTATCTTGACAAGTAGATTCCCAAGTATTTAATATTGTCTTGATTATTTTAAAATGAATTTTTCTTTCTGTCTTTGCTGCTGGACTTTTCTGGGAATATATAGAAATGCTGATTATTTATGTGAGTTTATTTTATATCCTGACACTTTGCTAAAGTTACTAATTATTTCAACAAGTTTTAAATTCATTCTCTAGGAATCTCTAAGTATATACCAGCATATCATTTGCAAAATGTAATAGTTTAGTTTTCTCACTGCCTTCTTTAATTCCTTCAATTTCTTTTTCTTCTCTTATTGCTAAAGCTAGCATTTCTAGTACAATATTAAATAACAGTGGTGATAATGGGCATCCTTGCTTCACCCTGATCTTATTGAGAAAACTTCAAGTTTGTCCCCATTGCTGATGATATTTGCTTATGATTTTAGGTATATACTTCTTATCATTTTGAGGAAAGGTCCATTTATTCCTATACTTTCTAGTGTTTTTATGGTCTTTTATTTGTCAAAGGCTTTTTTCTGCATCTATTGAGATAATCATGTGATTTCTGTTAGATTTGCTATTGATATGGTCAGTTGCACTGACAGTTTTCCTAGTATGAAATCAATCCTGCATTGCTGTTATAAATCTCACCTTGTGACATATTGCTATAGTCACTTTGCTAGTTGAAAATTTTCTAATCTATTTTGTTCATGAAGTTAATTGGCCTATAATTTCCTTTCTCTGTTTTTGTGCCTCCAGGCTTAGGTATCAGGACTATATTTGTGTCACAAAAAGATTTTAGTAGGACTCCTTCTTTGCCCATTTTCCTAAATAGTTTATATTGGAAATTGAGATTAATTGTTCTTTAAATGTTCAATAAAATTCACTAGTGAATACATCTGGCCTTAGGGATTTTTTCTTAGGGAGTTCATTAATGGCTTATTCAATTTCTTTTTCTGAGTTGGGATCATTTAAGTATTCTATTTCTTCTTTTGTTAATTTGGGCAATTATATTTTTTGTACGTATTCATCCATTTCACTTAGATTGTCATATCTATTGGCAGATAATTGGGCAAAATAGCTCTTAATGATTGCTTTAGTTTCCTCTTCATTGGTGGTGATTTCACCCTTTTCATTTTTTATATTGGTAATTTGCTTTTTTTCTTTCATTTTAAATCAAATTAAACAATGATTTATTTTTATTAGTTTTTTTTTCATAAAACCAGCTTTTAGCTTTATTTATTGACTTAATGCTTTTCTCTTGTTCAATTTTATTGATCTGACCTTTAATTGTCAAGAGTTCCAATTTGGTAATTAAATCAGTTTTTAATTTGTTTTTTTCTAATTTTTAGGTGAATGCCCAACTCATTTATCTTTTGATTTAAGTGTTTAGAGAGATAAATTTTCCCCTAAATACTGCTTTGGCATAAATTTTAGTATGATGTCTCATCGTTGTCATTCTCTTCAATGAAATTACTGATTATTTCTATGATTTATTCTTCGACCCACTTATTCTTTAGAATTACATTATTTAGTTTCCAATTGATTTTAATATGTCTTTCTAAGGCCATTTATTGAATGTAAATTTAATTGCATATTATGATCTAAAAGGATGTAGTTAATATTTCTGTTTTTCTACACTTTGGGGGGAAGTTTTTATGCCCTAATATGTTGTCAACTTGTGTATATGTGCCATGTACTGCTGTGAAAAAGGTATGTAATTTTCTATCCCCATTCAGTTTTCTCCAGAGGTCTGTCATGTCTAGTTTTTCAAAAATTTTATTCACTTCTTTAACTTCTTCCATATTTATTTTTTGATTAGATTTTCTAATTCTTAGAGAGGAATGTTGAGTTTCCCAGCTAGTAAATATTACTGTCTATGTCCTTCTGTAAGTCATTTAATTTCTCCTTTAAAAAATTGGATGCTACATCATTTAGTGTATTTATGTTTGGTATTGATATTGCTTCATTGTCTATGGTACCAAGGCAATGTACTTATGGCAAGGTATAATCTCTTTCCATATCTTTTTTAATTAGATCTATTTTTGCTTTAGCTCTGTTTGAGATCATGATTACCATTCCAGCTTTTTAAACTTCAGCTGAAGCATAATAGATTTTGCTCCAGCCCTTTAGATTTATTCTTTGTATGTCTCCTTGTTTCAAATGTATTGCTCACAGACAGCTTATTGTAGGATTTATTTTTTGATCCACTATGCTATCTGCTTCCATTTTGAGTGAGTTCATCCCATTTATATTTACTGTTATAATAATTAGCTGTGTATTTTTCTCTATCTTACATTTAACCTGTTTATTCTTCTCTTTCTTGTTCTCTTCACTCTGTTCCTTCTAACAAATGGCTTACTTCTGAACGCTATCTTCCCAAATATGTCTTCCCTTCTATCAGCTTACCCACCCTTTTTCTTATTAATGTCCTTTTTTTATCTCCCTAAAAGGGATGATAAGTTTATATATCCAATTTAGTATGTAAGTTATCCCCTCTTTGAGACAAATATGATGAGAGTAAGATTCAAAAACATTGCCCATCGCCACCTCTCATCTTACCCTCCATTATAATAGTTCTTTCATACCTTTTTCATTTCAGATAATTCAACTCACTCAATGTCTCCTTTCCCTGTCCTTCCAGTTCAGTTCTCTTCCTAATTTCTTAATTTTGAAGGGTATTATAACATTCCATTTAATTCACAACCACATCCACTCTCAATGCATATTCCTTCTAATTGCCCTAATAATGAAAGATTAATTCTTTCATTCATTCAAAAAATTCAAAGAATTAAATTATTTTGCCTTCCAAAATATCATATTCCAGGCCTTATAATTTTTTATAGTAAAGGCAGCTAAATCTTGTTATCTTGATTATGGCTCTTGATATTTGAATTGTTTCTTTCTGGCTGAGTTTTTTCTCCTTAATTTGAAAGGTCCAGAATTTGACTATAACATTTCCCACAGTGAATGTTATCTGAATAAACTTTGAACTAAATAAACAAATAAGTAAAAAAATCTGTTTTCATGGAATTTACAAACTAAAAGATACACAAAGAAAAGGAGGTTCATTGAACAATACCACACAATGGCAATAATATTTTAATTCTTATTTGGAATATTTTTAAAACATTGTTCTTTTTGTATAGAGAGAAAAGACAGAAGACACATTGTGGTGGCAAAAAACTAGAAAATGAGGGTATGCCCTTCAATTAAGGAATGGCTGAACAAATTGTGGTATATGCTGGTGATGGAATACTGTTGTGCTCAAAGGAATAATAAACTGGAGGAATTCCATGTGTACTGGAAACACCTCCAGGAATTGATGCAGAGCAAAAGGAGCAGAGCCAGAAGAACATTGTACACAGAAACCAATACACTTTGGTAAAATTATGTAATGAACTTCTATACTAGCAGCAATGCAAGGACCCAGGACAATTCTGAGGGACTTATGGAAAAGAACGCTACCCATATTCAGAGGAAGAACTACAGGAGTGAAAACAGAAGAAAAACAACTACTTGAACACATTGGTTGATGCGGACATGATTGGGAATGTAGACTCGAAACTATCACACCAATGCAATTATCAACAATTTGGAAATAGGTCTTGATCAATGACACGTGAAAACCAGTGGAAATACGCATCAGCCAGGAAGGGGGGAGAGCTCGAGGGGTGAAGGGGAAAGTAAGAGCATGAATTATGTAACAATGTTAACTTTTCTAAAAGATAAATATTAATAAATGTTTTTAAAAAAGAAAAGAAAACAGTAGAAGTTCAAGAAACAACATGAAAAAATAGAAGAAAATGTGAAATTTCTCATTGGAAAGACAACTGACATGGAAAATAGATCAAAAAGAGATAATTTAAGAATTATTGAACTACTTGAAAGCCATGATCAAAAAAAGAAACCGCATACCATCTTTTTCAAGAAATTGTCGAGGAAAACTGCTCTGATGTTACAGAATTAGGAGGTTAAAATAAAAATTGAAAGAATCCATAAATTCAGTTGTCTTTCCACATGAAAAATTTCACATATTCTTCTATTTTTTCATGTTGTTTGTTCTTTGAACTTCTACTGTTTTCTTAACACTTACTTTAACATGTGTCTTCTGTCTTATATCTCTTTATACAAAAGGAACAACGTTTCAAAAATATTCAAAATGAAAATTAAAATTATTGTTGTCATTGTGTGGTATTGTTCAATGAACCTCCTTTTCTTTGTGTGAGTATCTTTTAGTTCATAAATTTCATGGAAAAAGACTCTTTTGCTTATTTGTCTATCTAGTTCAGTGCTTATTCAGATAACACTCACTGTGGGGAATTCATATAGATTAAATCATTTAGATGGAAAAAATTGAAGAAACATGTAATCATTCTAGTATTGGTATAGGTCAGTAGTTTTCTAATCATTTGTCCTGTGTCACACTATTGTCCCTGTCCTCCTATAAAAATCTCCACAAGGGCCTAACATGCTGGGAAGCCTTAATAGATTTCTTGATGTTTTATAAGCCTCAATGGAGGGCAAAGACTATTATCCTGTGCTGTCATGACTTGACTGGACCACCTCCTTGTCTGGTCTTACATCTCTATGATTTTTTAAAATTTAACAGCATTGCTCACCTTGAATACTTAATAACTACTGTCTCATCTAGGAAAAGACACAACTCTACTGGACCTTGCTTTCCCCACCTGTATACCTATTTGACAAACTGACAAAGTCTTTGAGTCCTACCTTGGAATGTTTTTGAAAAACTGAAGAACAGATGACTAGATGGTTTAGTGGATTGAGAACTAGGCCTAGAAATGAGAGGTCCTGGATTCTCAGACATTTCCTGCCTGTATCTCCAGCACCTTGTACAGTGTATGAAAATTAAATAGAAGTTTAATAAATGCTTGTCGATTGACTGATAAGTCAACTCATTGAATGAGTTGGATCTTACCAAAAAAATGCCATGAATAATAAAGGTAATTTTTCAAAACTGTATTTAAAAAGAAGAATGCAAAATAAGAATAATCCCCTGATTTGGACTGGGGAGTATAATGTTAACAGATAACAGAAAGAAAATAGGACTTCTTCTGTTTTTATTCTATTTTTCCATATTAGAGATAACATTTAGGGGAAAGAGTACAGGCTTGGAGTCAAAAAGATCTGACTTTAAATTTTGTCATTAATACTTCCTAGTTACATAAGCCTTTTAAAATCCATGCTCCCTTTTTCAGCTCTCTAGAGTTTGTATATTCATATTGTATATATAAATGGGTTTCACTTGACTATCACCATTGGTGGACAGATCTTTCCACACCAGTAGTTCCCCACTCTAATGAAATCATAGACTTTCATTTATTATCATTTCTCTATTAAAGAATTTAATCTTCAGATTTTGTAAAGTAGGACAAAATTAAGCATATCTTGAAAACCAAAATAAATGAGTAGTGAATTAGAGAGCACCCAACATAGTGTAAAAATGGGTCCAGTTAGCAATTGTGTCACAGCAGGAATCAAGCTGCAAGAACTAGCAGGGGGGAGGGGAATAATTGGATGGAATTCTTTCTCCTCCCCCTCCTTGGCAGTTGCTACCTCTGATAACTGTTATAACAGAATCCCTTTCTGATCAAGAATGGAGGCTATTTTGACTTAGCTATCACAAGGCTAAATTGGCTGACAGAAAGGGAATAATCCCACAGAAATTAGCAACCTCCACTGTTGGAAGTTTATTCCTTAAGCCCAAGATTGATCAAGTGCTCAGGATGGCTTCAAACAAGCTTTCTTGAACTCTCGATCACAGCTATACTCAGAGTCTTTCTGGATGGAAATTTGGCTTAGGTAATATATGAATTGGGTTTGTAAAGCCTGAAAATACAACATCTCACACCTCACAGTCTTAACAAGGGAAGGGATTTATTAATTCAGGGAAACAGAGAAGGAGGGATAAATTCTAGGATTGAGGGTGAAGTAAAACTATCTAATATCTTCAGGATACTGTCAGAAATAGCAATCTCCCTAGAGGGAATGCCTCTGAATAAAACTATTCCCCTAACTCCCTCACAGTCTAAACTTCCTCTTAAATCTAATATTATCAAGTTCAAGATGGTGAAGGTAGTCTCGATTGAAGATCTGTATAATTTAGAAATTGGCTGGAATACTGCATATAAAGTATTTTAACAGTACTCACAGCCTGGTTATAGTCAGTATGGAGTATTCATCAAAGAAACACCCTGCTCCCTAAGATTAGAGATTAGCTAGCTGAGAAGAAGCAATTCCTACCCCTTTCAAGCCATCCAGCTCCACCCCCCCCCAAAGAGTGAGTTTGCCAAGCTGGGTTTCCTGCTTTTTATATCCACACTCTTAACTGCCCCAACTGCCCCCTCTCCTGGAGTTCTGGGGGGTACTGTGGAATTCTGTGAGGCAGTTCACCCCACTTAAGATTATGCATGTTACAATAGGCACTGTGATCTCATGAATAGAAGTACTTCCTCCTTGGTATAGGTTGCTCATTTTGGAGTTCTCTTTGTCCTATGTCACTATTGTCCCTGTCCTATAAAAATCTCCACAAGGGTCCTCTAACATTCTGGGACACCTTAACTGATCTCTTGATATTACATGGGTACCAATGGAAGGCACAGACTGTTATCCTCTGCTGTCATGACTTGATTTGACACCTTTTCTGGTCTTACATCTCTATGGCTTTTTTTAATAGCATTTTAACAGCACTGCTCAAACTAATCTTTTTTTTGTCCAGACTGTGATTTCATTAATGTAGGAAATTATATCAATGTATATCGGCAACTATTCTATAACTTACCACCTTAGAGAATTGCCTGGGGTACTGAGAAATTGTGACTTGTGTAGAATTATGTCAAAACACACTGTCAATCTACTGTGTAATATTGGCACTCATTAGAAGAATCTTGATTTTTAAAATATTTGTTGTGTCCAATTTTCAGAAAAAAATATTTGGAATCACTTGATTAAACAATTTCTTTGTTTGGCCTCTCCAAATAAAACCTACAGACTTTCTTTCTTTTTAGCTACAAGTTGCTTTTGTTTTCTGATTTCACTAGTTGTCATGTAACCAATAGTCCCCACATTTGAAGCTATGGAATCACATAGACTAGCCTTTGCAAAATGGCCTCAAAATTGTCTTTCAAGTCAAAAACATTTGTTAGGTATCTATCATATGCTGGACATAATGCTAAACAATAGAAATTCAAAGAAAAGTAAAGGATGGTTCTTGTCCTCAAAGATTTTATTAGGGAGGCTCTTAAAGCTTTTCATAACCTGGCCCCTTCCTACTTTTCCAGACTTCTTATATCTTACATGACCACCCACAATACCCAGTGGCCACCTGCTCTTTAATCCAGTAGTAGTCTCTTCTCCCATCTCTCAGATCTGATCACTTCCACTGGCATGTCTCCCAAACTCTCTCCTTCCTCATGTCTACTTCCTGGCTTTCCTGGAAGTCCCAGCAGAAGTTCCACTTTTTTGAGGACTTTTCCCTCTGAGACTATCTTCAACTGACCCAGCATATATTTTGTTTGTATACATAGTTGTTTGTATGTTGTCTTCCTCCTATAGTCCTTGAGAGCAAAAAATGGTGTTTACCTTTAATAAATGCTAGGGCATATAAGTGATTCAGTGGATAAAGTGATGCACTTGGAATCAGGGAGATATCTTCATGAGTTCAAATCTGACCTCAGACACTTTCTAACTGGGTGACCGTGGGCAAGACAATTAACCCCATTTGCCTTAGTTTACTTATCTGTAAAATGAACTGCAAAAAAATGGCAAACCACTCTAGTATCTTTGCCAAGAAAACCAGAAATGGGGTCACAAAGGGTTGGACACAACTGAAATGACTGAACAACAATAACAAATATAAAAAATAATAATACTGATTTACCTTAACTATGTGTGCTAAATATATAGGATATTTTTAAAAGAAATTTCCCAATCACAATATAAATTTCTAAATAACATCTAAGATGCCATATAACCAAATGCTGTCATAAATATACCCATCCAAAGTAAGGGACAAAAAAAGCTACAAAGCAAGTTGAATCAGAAAATCATAAATTTAGATCTAGAAGGGATTTTTAAGGCCACCTAATCTATCTGTTTATTTTACAGAGGAGGAGATTGAGGCCCAAGTGAAATGTCTAACATTGAACAGTTAGTAAGGAGCAGAATCTCAATTTGAAACCAGGTCCTCTGATTCTTAATTCAGCACACTTTCCACTGAACTTTGAACATAATACCTAATCACACAAATTTGATTTTCGAACACAGGATTCTTGCTTTTCTCCATCACAGAGTTCCAAAAGAAATAGGCAAATGACCCCACCACCAGCTGCTAATACTCTGTCACCACATCATCTCCTATCTATTTCATATGAGCTTTTTCTATATCTATATGTATACATATATCTCCTGTTAGTGTATGTAAACTCCTTGAAGACAAGAGCTGTTTACTTTTGTCTTCATATCCCAAGTGCCTGGCATATCCTAAGTACTAAATAATGATTGAAATGATTTATCCTCTTCATGGGGGTATTAGGAATAAATAAGATTTGAATTTAGTAAGCTTTAGACAGAGTAAAGAGACTGCCAGATCACATTGCCTTAAGCCCAACTTAGAATCTTGGGCCAGACTTCCTGCAAGGAATTCTGAGGAGCTTGAGGGGTTGAGCTTCCAGCTGTCAGAGGGGCTCTTGGAGAAATCCTTGGCTCTGAGAGGCTGGTTGCTGCTTGCTCTCTGGAATTTTCTTTGGAAACTTGGAAAACTGGAGTGGCAGTTCGGAGAGGAGAGAAAATGGCAGTTTGGGAGTGGCTGGAGGAAGAAGAAAGAAAGACCTGTTCTTTTTATCTCTGGGTGACTACAGAGTTGAGTAGGCCCAGAAGCCTGACTAGGCCAGAGCCTGACTAGGTCTAAAGCTTACTGGGCCCAGAAGGCCAAAGGTTTTGACAGTTGGAGGAGTGAGTAGGAGACAGAAACTTTAAAGATATGTGTAAGGATATTAACAGGGATGAAGGGAGCAGGGAAGGAAATAAGATTTATATAGCATCTACTATGTGTAAAGCACTATGCTGCGCACTTTTTATAAAAACTTGTCTCATTTGTTCATCATAACCACCCTACATGGTAGGTGATATTATTAACCATATTTTATACTTGAGGAAACTGAGGCAAATAAGAGTTAAGTGACTTGCCCAGGGTCACACAGCTAGCAAATGTCTGAGGTCATATTTGAACTCAATTCTTCCAGATTACACCAGACACACTATTCTATCCATTGTGCCACCAGCTGCTTAATCATTTCTGCCATTTTGTCCTCTTCCTGAAAGAGAGGAGTACAAGGGAGCTCTCTGGCACATGGAAAGGTAAGTTGTTGGTAATACATAAAAGATTCAGAAATAAAATTTTTTCCAAGCTTGTAGTAGCCACATAACTTCTAAAGACTGTCAGAATATGAAGGTCCAATGTGGAAAGTCAAGTAATCTCTATATGAATTGTAGATTTAGAAACCAATCACTGTGTGAGTTCTCTAACTCTTAAATGGCTGAAACATATATCAAGAGGCAGCTATGTGACTCAGTGGATAGGGAGCCAGATCTGGAGACAGTAGGTCCTAGGTTCAAATCTGATATCAGACCCTTCCTAGCTATATGACCCTGGACAAGTCACTCTCAATTGCCTAGCACTTACTATTCTTTAGCCTTGGAACCAATATTTAGTTTCAATTCTAAGACAGAAGGTAATGGTTTAAAAAAACACATATCAAATACAACTTCAAAATAAGAAGGTAAAGAATATGTTGCAAAAGGGCAAAATATATGTTTATGTCAGGAAAGGAAAGATGGGCCCTTTTTTAAAACAAAGCTGAAGTATTCATATTTGTACTTTGTATATATATAGTTGAATATTTCAGGACTTCTCCCTCTTTTCTATGCAACTCCAGATGTCTGGAGCCTAGTAACACAGCTTCTCAAAGTTCATTCTTTCTAGCCTGGGGATCATTCTATGTCCTCCAGACCATACTGGGGGCATTTGATGCCTTAAAAAATTATTCTTATCGCTTAAACCATTAACTATATTTATTCCAAGTCTTTGATATCTTGCTGAATTTATAGTATGTGGCAATAAAATACCAACTCTCTCTTCAGTCATATTATACCCTTTTAAACCTCATCCCTATTTTTATTTTTTGTCTTGAAAGATATATTTGCTAATGAATTGCTGCTTTTAAGGTAGCAGCTCTCAAACTTTCTGATCTCAGGACCTCTTTCCACTTATAAATTATTGAGGACACTCCAAAGACTATTTGTTTTTATGGGTTATTTCGATCCATATTTATCAAATTAGTAATTAAAACATCTTAGTATTATTATAAAAATAGATTTAACCTTGGAATCCACTGAAAAGTTCTTAGGAACTTCCAGAGATCCATGTCCCTCACTTTGAGAACTAATGGAGTACTGCCATTCACCATTCACTCTCTGAACCTGAAGTCAGGCAGACCTGAGTTCAGATCCAGCTTTAGACACTTCCTGGGTATACAGCCCAAGGCAAGTCATTTAATCTCTATCTAAGTTTCTTCAGCTGTTCTGTGAGAGCTGTCTCATAGGGTTGCTATAAAGATCAAATGACAATATTTGTAACTAAAGTGTTAAGGATGTGCAAGAAAAAGTAAAATTTAAGAGGCTAAAAAAAAGTAGGATTAAATTGGTTTTGTGTCTTCTTAAGTTTTCTTTTTCTGTAGGGTTCTTGCATAGGTTAACTGGAAATAATGTCACAAAAACCCTTCTCCTGCCCAAGATATATATTAGGAATGGCATGTTCTACCAAAAATCTTCTTTTTGAGCAGAGATTTCAGGGACTTAAAGAACTGTATGGTCCATAAGCAGGTTGATTGACTAGTGTACTAGCATCTCCTTTTTCTTTCTCTTTTCTCTTATTCCTCTAGAGCAGTGGTTCCCCAGAAAAAATATTACTTAGTGCCCCCTGTCACATACTATCACCACCCCCCTTACAGTTATTGTAACTGTACCTGTGGCCATCACCACCTCCCTGGATAGCTGCAGCACCCACCAGGGGGTGGTGGTGCCCACTTTGGAAATCACTGCTCTAGAGTGATAAAAGTGAAAAAGAAAGTGATAAAAGATGTAGCCCCTGAGTTTCAAATGTATCTGTATAAGGGAATGGTGGGTAAGAGAAATAGTTTATACAGCAGTTACAGTGCCTAGTGGCCTACCATAATTTTGTTTTAATAATAACAATTCACATTTCTATGCCTTTTTAAGATTTACAAAATTTTTCTATAGGATAAATAGTTTATTTCCATTTTACAGATGATCAGAGGGGTTAAGTAGTTTGCTTATGGTCATACAGTATCAGAACTCAGTTCTCCTGACTCCATTGTCCTTTGTTTCTGCTTTGTGGGCTTATCTTCCAATGAATATAGAAAAGCAGATGAGGAATCATTTAAGGTGAATAATAATACATTTGGTTGGTTGATATGGTCTTTAAAAGTCATAGAATCCTAGCTGTGTGATGCTGGGAAAGTCACTTAACCTCCATTGCCTAGCCTTTACTGCTCTTCTGCCTTGGAAGCAATACATAGTATTTATTCTAAGATGTAAAGTAATGATTTAAAAAAACAAATGAAAGAGCCATAGAAGCCAAAAGTCATAGGTTTAATGCACAAACTCTCATCCTTCAACATCTCCAGGCTCATGAAAATCTGGGTGTTATTTGGATTGTGTTTAAAAATACTTTCTACTGTGGGTAAGCAGGAGTGATGCTAAACTCTATGGCTCTTTAAAAAATGAAAAAAAAAACATACCCTTTGCTTAACAGGATTTGTTAATAGACTTCTGCAAAAGCCTTTAAGCAGAGGATGAAATCCAGATGTAGATTTTATGTCAAAAGAAGAGAAAATAGAAATTTTGATTCTGATAATTTTCTACCCAAAAAACTTCACCTCTCTCCTGAAACACAGCACAGAGCAGTTTAGATTCTTAGATCAATCTGGAGCCTCTGACTGCCCCATTGTGGCTGCTTTGGGCCTGATTTAGAACACACTGAACAATATTGGAGTCTGCAGTCTATCACTGTTATTGAAAAGATGAGTACTTTGTGCTTTTCTGATGAAAAATGAAAACGTTTCAAAGAATTTAGTTAAATCCCAATTAAATTTAGGCCCAAAATTGCATTGTTCCTTTACTGGCCAGAGGGATGAAATAATGTAATAAGTCTTTTTCAATTCCATTTTCAGGTTCTAGTTCTTACCCATTAAATCACCCTCAAATGCTTTTATAGTTCTACAAAATAAAACCTCCAAGTTTAAAAAAATGCTCCTTTCTGAAACATTCTCTTGGTCTTTATACTGATGAGTCCTATTCCTTTCCCTTTTGTCAAAGGTTTAGTCACAAATAATAGAGTCTTTGTCAAACTATTTCTACTTCTGAAAAAATCTGTCCAATTAATTATTTGTATGGAGGATAGCAATAGATCTTGAGTTTATTCTAATGCCATGTTTTCTTCTAGAGAGGGGCCAGAGGTCCATCTAGTTCAGAGGAGGGATAGCATGATCAGTGGAGGGAATAGTGAAGCTCGTGCAAAGGAAGATAGAGTAGGTACTTGCCTCAGAAATTGTAGGATTCTGTTGCTTTCTAATCTGCCAATTTCTCTCTCCCTCCTACGTCCTACAAAGCCTAAGGTGAGCCAATCAATCATGTGAATATAATAAAGCTTAAAGGAAAACTGAACTATAATATCTCAAAGACGGTGGAATTTTCCCACTCATATATAATTTTTATGAATGTATTTATAAATTATTTGTAGTGTAACCACTTGGCAATTCTACTCTGCTTTTCAACATGAAGCTCTTGGGGCTATGGGGAAGAGGAGCATTTTGAAAAATTGATTGCCTGAATCTTCCTTAATATCTAGAGACATCACTACCCTTTCATAAGTAATTTATCCCAGGGTCATGTAAAAACAGATACCTGATTCTCTTGCTTTAAGAACACAATTTAGGAAACTGAACAATGTTGGATTAATTGGTTTCGTATCATTTTCTTTAAAAGCAGATTTTCTGGAATGAGTTTCCATCAAAGCTTAATATTGACTTTGAAGTTTTCTTCTTTTTCAAGTGATCATAATGGTTATGTGAGAGTAAAAACATTTCCTGAGACAAAAGTGTGCCCAGAATGAATATGTCCAAATGACTGTGCTGTTAAGCTGTTTCCCATTGACATATATTTCATTTGCATATATACTGAGTCTCTTGAACTTTAGGGCCTTTTGACTCTGGCAGTAAACATTGTATCCTGGCAGATTGTGCCCAGAAATTTAGACTCCCACATGTTTGGGTGTTTTTTTGGGAAATAAAAGTTGTTGTTCAATTTTAGTCATGCTCTACTTTTTATGACCCCATTTGGGGCAAAAATACTGAAATGGTTTGCCATTCCTCCAGCTCATTTTTCAGATGACAAGCCTGATACAAGCAAGGTTAAGTGACTTGCCCACACAACTAGTAAGTATCTGAAGCTAGATTTGAACTCAGAAAAATGAGTCTTCCTGACTCCAGGCCCAGCAGTCTATCTACTGTACCTCCTGGCTGCCTTGAAAATAGGAGCATAAGCTTATTAGTATAAAGAACTTGAAATATGTATTGATCATAAAGAGAAAGTTTTAGGTCAATCAGAAAACTGCTTTGAATGAAAAACGTACCTTTAACAACTTCTAACAGTAATTACACACATACGCACAACAGAAATTCAGGGAAGACAAAATAATATTAACTTCTCTTGGAATATAAACCCTTTATAAGTAGGGGTTATTTCATTCTTTGCATTTGAATCCACAGTAATTAGGACACATGATCAGCACTAAAATACTTGTTGATGCATAGAACTAAGTTTTAAGGGGAGATTAATCCACACAGAAAAAAAATGGAGAATTAGGGTAGTCAAAACTACTAGCTGAATACCTCCAAGAAGATAAGATATGGTAGTAAAGATGACTTTTTCATGGTCCTATTGGACAGTTCCTACTGAAAAGAAAAGAACCCTGAATGGTAGCATATAACTGGTGGGTGTATGTCAAGATTTTACACTGCTAAAGAAAAAATTAAAAAATAAAATAAGTAAAATTTAAAAAAAGATTTTACACTACTTCCTACCAAAGAAACAACTGTTGAACATTCTTTCACTTAGGCTAAAAAGCAACTGAATTGGGTTGAGAGCAGAATCAATGGACAGTAAGGGATAGTGAGGAAGACACAAATGACAATGTGATTGTTGATGGTACCATGTTGAGAGAGGAAGTAGTCACATAGAGAGTCAGGGGAGGAGGTAAGAAGTTGGCCCCAAGGCAAAGGTTGCACTCTGCCATCCTGAGGGTGGCAGTTCTAGGGTAGATAAGGGAGAAAACTTTAGTGGTAATTTTTTAATTAATTAATTTGCTTGTTTGTTACATTAAAATACCCAGTTAACTCCCTCCTCCCCTCTCCCCTTTAGAGAAAGCATCATTTGACAAAAAGACATGAGTATATATAAAACTTATTTCTATATTTCAATTCTTCCTGTGGAGGTAGACGTACACAAATCATTCTTCAAATGATTTTTCTTTTGCTATATACAATGTTCTCTTTGTTCTGCTCATTTCACTCTTCATAATTTCATGTGCAGTTCAGAAGCAACAAAGTAAAAAGAGTGCTCTACAGATTCTATGCTGTTCTCCCCTAGAAGGAAGTGCTACACACACACACACACACACACACACACACACACACACGCCCCACTCAGATGGTGGCAGCATCCCTGGAGCCATGCTCCATCACAAAGGCCTACTTAGGATTCTGACTCTCACAATCCAAGCCTGTGTATGATGACCATATTTGTAAAGATATATTTCATCTATACTTACAATTTCTTCAGCCTCATAGGTAATTTATGTGGGGGTATATGACTAATGCATTCTTAAAGAATTTTTTAAATCAAAATTAGGGATACCTTGTTTATAAAAAAGATGAATATATTTGAAATAGTATAGCTGTACAGTATAACAGATATAGGCCAGAGCTGGCACAGATGCTGTATTAAGATAAAGAGAAAGCCTAGATAATTATGGACTGATTCATTTCCTTAGAAATAGTAGCTTTGTCAATTATGATGGAAGCATATTAACAATGCAGCATTTCTTTGCTAAGTGCCTGGAAACTGCCTTCCAACCAAGAGCACATTATTGTTTCTATTCTGACTATACATTTAAATGATTTTAATAATGTTACATTGATTTACACCTGCTCTCTGTGCTAAATCTTCCTAATATACTCGGCCAGAAAAAGTGTTACGTGCTCCTCCATTTCAGCTGTTCATTCCTTTCTATTTAAACACAACTAAAGTTTTTAAAAGAGCATTTTGGAGCTTCTCATTATTTTAAACTGCAAGCAACTTTTCCATTTGGGGCCATACAGAAATTTAGTTAAACATAATTTAGTTTATTACATCAATCCATAATGTTTATTCCAAAATTACAGAAGCTGAAAATGAATGTTTCTTCTAGATTTTAATAGCCTCTACATTTCCCTGCTTATGCAATGACCCATGTGTATTGAAAAGAATCAGGAAAGCACAATTATGGAGTTCAAGTTTAAACTTAGAAAAGTACAACACAATGAATTCTACTTATCAGCACCACTTTAGATAATGGTGATTTGAATCTATTAATTGGTTGACTCAATTAAGCGGAAATTTGGAAAGTAGATGCTGAAATGGATATCTGTTTTTTTAGCTTTACACAGTTATCTGAAATAGATGTCTAATGGAGCCACACCATTAACAGTAACCCAGCCTCTGGCTCCTGGGGCTTCCCAACACACTTCTAAGAGCCCCAAACCATATAGGACATGCTCAGTACCACAAATCCAATTTAAAATGGGTGCTGTGTATTGCAGGTAAGGAATGCACAAGTAATACACTCCAACATAAATCAGCTATCAGGTTGAATAAATTATGAGTAAAAATAAAACATATGTCTTCATAAATGGTGCATGTGATCATCAACTCTCTTTTCATGTGATAGATCACATTGACACAGACTTGACTGTAGAAGTCAGAATCATAAGTGATGGAGCAGACATGGTAGACTGGCTTAGAGTTTACCTCTGTAGCTATCATTATCATTCAAGCAACCCTTCAACAAAGCACCATCACCTTTGGATTATTATACTCTAAAATTTTAAATATTAGAGGGTAACCAAAAACTCTGCCATAGTTAGTTGACACTCCTGTTAATTTTATTCCTACCTCTTGTCAAATAAAGTACAATTCCATGATTACTCCATCTCAGACAAGAATCTGTGAAACTCAGCATAGACCACCAACTTGCTAGTGGTCATAACCATGCAAGATGACACATGCATACATACATGCATATGTGCACACACACATTCAATTTGTACTTGACAATAATCTTAAAGTCAAGAGACCTGGATGCAATTCTTAATTCTTCTACTGTAAGCAAATCCATCTACCTTTCTGGGCTTTCTCTTTTTTATCTGTACATTTGGAGCCTTAGATTAGATTACCTACTGTTATGTACAGATTGCAGCATAGAATCCTTACATAACACTACCTCTAAAATTCCTGACAGTGTTATTTTTTAAATACTCTAATCCATTGATGGGCAAACTATGGCCAGTGGGCCATATATGACTCCTTGAAATGTTCTATCTGGCCAAACAACATTATTCCTAATCAGACAAATGCAATGAGTAGGATACAGTACAATAAGACTTCGAAAGAGTTGCCTTAGAAACAGACTGACAGATGAGTATTTCCTTTCCTTTGGTCCTCTCTTTAAAAAGTTTGCCCATCACTACTCTAACCAAAGCAATATTTTATAACACAGTAATTTAAAAAAAAATAAAATAAACTTTAAAACACAGTAAAATCGTGAGAGAGGTTCTGGGTTAAGATGGCGGCAGAGTAAAAAGAAGCTGCTTAATCTCTCCTAACCAGAGGATAAAGGTCTCCTGAAGGGGACATAAAAAAAAATCCAGACGACCAATGGGACCTCACAACAGGGTGCAGCATTGAAGATCGGGGAATCGGGGCATTTCCACACTATAAAGGTGTGAAACAGCTCTCACTGGAGCTCAAGCTGGGCAACCTCCTCCCCCAAACCCCACACCACGGGTACAGTGCCAAGGCCAGTGCACAAGAGTTACAGCAGATTTGGGACTTTAAGTCATTGGCAGCTCCAGGGCCTGTTCCTGAGAGCAGCAAGACTTAGGACCCCAAGAGGCTAAAGAACGCACACGGACTTTGAATACAGACCTTGAGCTCTAGTGCTGGCGTGGGTGAAAGCATCTCCTAAGGCACGGACAAGAATCTTGAGCACAGGCCTGGATCTCTAGTGGGGACCCTGTGCAGATGGGATCACGGCTGTGGAAGCAGCTCCATGAGACTGCTGAAGGAGCCTCGGGCAGAGAGGCAGACCGGGAGGACCACCAGGAGGCTTGACCCCTGAGAACAAAGAGACTTGAGACCTCTGGAGCCTAGAGAGCACAGACAGACCCTTGGTGTGAAGATAAAACTGAAAACGGGCAGGGCTAACAATGGCAAGCCAAAATTGGGAACCCCAGAAGAGAAAGATCATCAAGAAGAAATCTGTAACACTCGACAACATTTACACAGAAAAAGTCCAGACAACAGAGCAAACAGCAAAGGAGAACAGACAAGTAATCATATCCAAACCTTCCCAAAATAATGAAAACTGGTCAGAAGCTATTGAAGAGTTCAAATCAGAGAGGATGAGAAAGATGGAAGAGATATGGCAAGAAAATAACAGTTTAAAAGGCAGAATTTTGCAATTGGAAAGTGAGGCTCAGAAATCAAATGAACTGATAAGCAAATTGAACACCAGAAATGAGCAGATTGAAAAGGAAAACCAGTCCCTAAAGGCTAGAATTGAGCAATTAGAAGATAATAATCTCTCAAGACAGCAAGAACAAATAAAACAAAGTCAAAAGACTGATAAAATAGAAGGAAACATGAAATATCTCAATGAGAAAGTGACAGACCAAGAAAACCGGTCTAGAAGAGACAATCTGAGAATAACTGGTCTTCCTGGAAAAGCAGAAATTAATAGAAATTTGGATTCATACTAAAAGAAATTATTCAGCAAAATTGCCCTGAAGTTCTACATGCATAAATAGACATTGAAAGGATCCATAGATCACCCTCTACACTGGACACAGAAAAGTCAACGCCCAGGAATATAATAGCCCAATTCAAGAGCTTCCAAGTAAAAGAAAAAAAATCTTACAAGAAGCTAGAAAGAGACAATTCAAATATCAAGGAGCATCAATCAGGATCACACAGGATCTGGCAGCCTCCACGCTAAAAGATCACAAGGCTTGGAATATGATATTCAGAAAGGCAAGAGAACTCAGCCTTCAACCACGGATCAACTACCCATCAAAACTGACTATATACTTCCAGGGGAAAGTTTGGGCATTCAACAAAATTGAAGATTTTTAAGTATTTGCAACAGAAAAGACCAGGACTAAATAGAAAGTTCCATATCCAACCACAAAAATCAAGAGAAACATGAAAAGGTAAATAAGAAACAGAGGGGAAAGAAAGAAAACTCATGATTTTGAAATTTGCCTCTTTAAGAGCTACAATGAGATCTAATTATCTGTATTCCTATGTGGAGAAATGCTATGTATAATTCTCTGTAGTGAACTCTATTCACTATTATAGTATTCACTATTATAGTAATCAGAATAATTCATAGGGAGAGATTGGAATACTAAATGGTCTAAGATGATATAGGGAGTGGGAAAGAGGGGGGTGAAAAGTAGGGGACACCAAGAGAAACTTGAGTGAATAAGAAAAATAGGATATTCTATTACACACAAAGAGGGCATGGGAAGGGGAGGGGACAAATACTACTATAAGAAGGAGATGAAGAGAGCATTAAGAGGTAATATTTAAACCTTACTCTCAGTGGAATCAACCCGGAGAGGGAAGATTAGCTATATTATCCATTAGGATATAAAACTCTATCTAACCCTACTGAGAAAGTCAGAAGTGATAAACCAAGGGGAACAAGGGACTGGGGAGGTCAAAAAAGGGAGGGGAGAAGAAGGGGGAGGGAATTCATTAGCCCTTTAAAAATAAAAAGAGGGGAATAATAAGAGAGGGGGTAGAAAGGGAAGTTAATCAAGGGAGGGGATAAGGGATACCAGCTTAAAGCAAACCACAGGTTTAAAAGAAAATAGTGGAAGAAGAAGGAGTGGGTCCAGGGGAGGATACAAAAAGGTCAGTGAATGCACAACTGATAATTATAACTCTGAATGTGAATGGGATGAACTCACTCATAAAACAGAAGCAAATAGCAGAGTGGATTAGAAACCAAAACCCTACCACATGTTGTCTACAAGAAACACATATGAGGCGGGTAGACATACACAAGTTTAAGGTTAAGGGCTTGAGCAAAATTTTTTGGGCGTCAAATGAGAAAAAGAAGGCAGGAGTGGCAATTTTGATTTCTGACAAAGCCAAAGTAAAAATAGATATGATTCAAAAAGACAGGGAAGGTCATTACATACTGATTAAAGGCAGTATAAACAATGAGGAAATAACACTGCTCAATATGTACGCACCAAGTGGCATAGCATCCAAATTCATAAAGGAGAAACTGGCAGAGCTCAAGAAGGAAATAGATAGTAAAACCATAATAGTAGGAGATCTAAATATTTCTCTTTCAGATCTAGATAAATCAAACCAAAAAATAAATAAGAAAGAGGTAAGAGAGGTGAATGAAGTCCTAGAAAAATTAGATGTAATTGATATGTGGAGAAAAATAAATAGGGACAAAAAGGAATACACCTTCTTTTCAGCTGCACATGGTACATTCACAAAGATTGACCATGTAATAGGACATAGAATCATTGCAAACAAATGCAAAAGAGCAGATATAATAAATGTAACCTTCTCAGATCATAATGCAACAAAAATAATAATTAGTAAGGGCACCTGGATAGGGAAATCAAAAACCAATTGGAAATTAAACATTCTCCAAAACCAATTTGTCAAAGAAGAAATCATAGAAACAATCAACAATTTCATTGAAGAGAATGACAATGATGAGACATCCTACCAAACTCTGTGGGATGCAGCCAAGGCAGTACTCAGGGGGGAATTTATATCCTTGAGTGCATATATTAACAAATTAAGGAGGTCAGAGATGAATCAATTGGGCATGCAACTCAAAAAATTAGAAAGCAAGCAAATAAAAAATCCCCAGATGAAAGCTAAATTAGAAATACTAAAAATCAATGGAGAAATTAATAAAATCGAAAGTAAAAGAACTATTGAATTAATAAATAAGACTAGAAGCTGGTATTTTGAAAAAACAGATAAAATAGACAAAGTACTGATCAATCTAATAAAAAAAAGGAAAGAAGAAAACCAAATTGGCAGTATCAAAGATGAAAAGGGAGACCTCACCTCTAATGAAGGGGAAATTAAGGCAATCATTAAAAACTATTTTGCCCAATTATATGACAATAAATATAATAATTTAGGAGATGTGGATGAATATTTATAAAAATATAAACTGCCTAGATTAACAGCAGAAGAAATAGAATACCTAAATAATCCCACATCAGAAAAAGAAATTGAACAAGACATCAAAGAACTCCCTAAGAAAAAATCGTCAGGGCCTGATGGATTCACAAGTGAATTCTATCAGACATTCAAAGAACAACTAATCCCAATACTATACAAATTATTTGATATGATAAGCAAAGAAGGAGTCCTACCAAATTCCTTTTGTGACACAAATATGGTACAGATTCCATAGCCAGATAGATCAAAACCAGAGAAAGAAAACTATAGACCAATCTCCCTAATGAACATAAATGAAAAATCTTAAATAGAATACTAGCAAAGAGACTCCAGCAAGTAATCAAGAAGATCATCCACCATGATCAGGTGGGATTTATACCAGGAATGCAAGGTTGGTTCAACATTAGGAAAACCATCCACATAATTGACCATATCAACAGTCTAACAAACAAAAATCACATGATTATCTCAATAGATGCTAAAAAAGCCTTTGACAAAATACAGCATCCATTCCTATTGAAAACACTGAAAAGTATAGGAATAGAAGGACCTTTTCTAAAAATAATAAACAGTATATACTTAAAACCATCAACAAGCATTATATGCAATGGGGATAAATTAGAAGCTTTCCCAATAAGATCAGGAGTGAAATAAGGATGCCCATTATCACCTCTATTATTCAACATAGTACTAGAAACACTAGCAGTAGCAATTAGAGAAGAAAAAGAAATTGAAGGTATCAAAATTGGAAAAGAGGAGACTAAGCTATCACTCTTTGCAGATGATATGATGGTCTACTTAAAAAATCCTAGAGAATCAACTAAGAAGCTGGTAGGAATAATCAACAAACTTTAGCAAAGTTGCAGGAAACAAAATAAATGCACATAAATCATCAGCATTTCTATATATTTCTAACACATTAAAGCAGCAAGAGGTAGAAAGAGAAACACCAATCACACTAGACTATATAAAATATTTAGGAATCTATCTGCCAAAATAAACACAGGAATTATATGAAAACAACTACAAAACACTTTCTAAACAAATAAAACTAGATCTAAACAATTGGAAAGCCTTTGATTGCTCATGGGTAGGACAAGCTAATATAATAAAAATGACCATTTTACCTAAATTAATTTACCTATTAACACCTCACCTATCAAACTACCAAAAAACTTCATTACTGAATTAGGAAAAACTATAACAAATTTCATTTGGAATAACAAGAGATCAAGAATATCAAGGGAAATAATGAAAAATGTGAAGGAAGGGGGCCTAGCAGTACCAGATATTAAACTATATTATAAAACAGCAGTCATCAAAACAATATGGTACTGGCTAAGAGACAGAAGGGAGGATAAATGGAATAGACTTGGGGTAAATTATATCAGCAAGACAGTATGTGATAAACCCAAAGAGCCCAACTTTGGGGACATGAATCCACTATTTGACAAAAACTGCTGGGAAATTTGGAAAACAATATGGGAGAGATTAGGTTTAGATCAACATCTCACACCCTAACCAAGATAAATTCAGAATGGGTGAATGACTTGAATATAAAGAGGGAAACTATAAATAAGTTAAGTGAACACAGAATAGTATACTTATCAGATCTCTGGAAAAGGAAAGAATTTAAAACCAAGCAAGAGTTAGAGAAAATTACAAAATGTAAATTAAATGGTTTTGATTATATTAAACTAAAAAGCTTTTGTACAAACAAAAACAATGTAGTCAAAATCAGAAGGGAAACAACAAATTGAGAAAAAATCTTTATAACAAAAAACTCTGACAGGAGTCTAATTACTCAAATATACAAGAAGTTCTATTATGTAAAAAATCAAGTCATTCCCCAAATGATAAATGGGCAAAAGACATTAATAGGCAATTTTCAGGTAAAGAAATCAAAAGTATCAATAAGCACATGAGAAAGTGTTCTAAATCTCTAATAATTAGAGAAATGCACATCAAAAGAACTCTGAGATATCACCTCACACCTAGCAGATTGGCTAAAATGAAAGAAGGGGAGAGTAATGAATGCTGGAGGGGATGTGGCAAAATTGGGACATTAATGCATTGCTGGTGGAGTTGTGAACTGATCCAACCATTCTGGCTGGCAATTTGGAACTATGCTCAAAGGGCTATAAAAGAATGGCTGCCCTTTGATCCAGCCATAGCATTGTTGGGTTTGTACCCCAAAGAGATCATAGATAAACAGACTTGTAGGAAAATATTTATAGCTGTGCTTTTTGTGGTGGTAAAAAACTGGAAAAGAAGGGTATGCCCTTCAATTGGGGAATGGCTGAACAAATTGTGGTATATGCTGGGGATGGAATACTATTGTGCTGAAAGGAATAATAAACTGGAGGAGTTCCAGGTGAACTGGAAAGACCTCCAGGAACTGATGCAGAGCGAAAGGAGTAGAACCAGAAAAACACGGTACACAGAGACTGATATACTGTGGTAAAATCGAATGTAATGGGCTTCTGTACCAGCAGCAATGCAATGACACAGGATAGCTCTGAGGGATTTATGGTAAAGAACGTTATCCACATTCAGAGGAAGGACTGCAGGAGAGGAAACATATAAGAAAAACAACTGCTTGAATGCATGGGTTGAGGTGGACATGATTGGGGATGTAGACTCAAAACTACCACACCAATGCAACTATCAACAATTTGGAAATAGGTCTTGATCAATGACACATGTTAAAACCAGTGGAAAAGTGCATCAGCCATGGGTGGGGGGAAAGCGGGGGGGGGGGGTGAAGGGGAAAGTAGGAGCATGAATCATGTAACCATGTTAAAAATGAATATTAATTAATGTTTAAAAAAATTCTTAAATAACTGGGAATCAAAGTATGAGTCATTGAGAAAAACATGGGATTTAGGAACACCCAATACGTTTGAGTGTTAATTTAGAGAATCAACAATAGGGGAGCCTCTGAAGGGCTTCTATAACAATCATAGGCTGTGATCTCGAGAGGAAGGGTAGCATTTCAACTTCTAGAATACTGGAGCTTTTTCTCATTTTACACATACCTAAATAACAGAATCCATTAGTATGCCACTGTGATAATAAGGCAGGCTAGGTCAGGGACTATTGAAATCCTCATTCCCAGCTGAGTTTCCTGGACAAAATACAATTCTCTATAATCTGGTGGTTATACAGATTCCCAATTTGATCTCCCTAGTCAGAATATTTTCTTCCTTTGGAAGGTCCAAAATGTCTAATCAGAAAAAGGCTGAAATACAAACACAAGCAGCTTGTAGCTCAGAGAAGAAAAGGAAAAGAGGAGAAAAAAATGAAAAGAATGAAATAAAGAAGCCATTCCTGTCTTGATACAAAACTTCACAATGCAACAAATACTTTTTTAATATTTCATTCTCCCCTTATTTACATGAAAATAAAAAAAATTTTAACCTTTTTTTTAAAAAGTTTGAGTCAAATTCTCAACTTTCCTGACTCCCTTCCCCACTCCCTGAGATGGCAAGCAATCTGATATAGATTTTATATGTGTAATTGTATAAAACTTCTTTTCAAAGAATTAGTCATTTTGTGAAAAATAATTCAAACAACAAAAAGAAAAAATAAAGTGAAATATAGTTTGTTTCAAAAAACACAGTAAAATCTTGTTCTCCAGAAAACTTGGACAAAATATCCCTATCTTGATTTCACACAATAAATTCACAAAACCCACACAATGAAAGAAACAGGGGAGATGATCTATAATGGAAGAGTATTTTTCAGTACTTTGGGTCTTTCCAGTTACTATGAAAGAGCATCCTTGATTCTGTATCAGCAGATGAATAACTAAGCCAGAATACCTGGGATTTGTGAAAAGAAAGAAGAATTTTTCCTAGAGGATGCATGGGGAAATCTGAAGGGCCTTGGAACCACCTGTACTACTCTAGAGATGAAGGAAGTGATGGTAAAATCTCATGATGGAGCAATCCTGTGAAGAGGTAGAATGAGTGATGAGACAGTAAGCTCAGCTTCCTACTGTATAAATTGTCATAAAATTCTAGTTTTATAAAAGTTAAGAAACTTGCTACCTCCCAAATTCAGGAAGTGAACTGTTTAGAGAAGGCACCATGGAGATATCTGCAGAAACCTCACACTGCACCAAAAGATCCAGAATGAAATTTTGGTTGTAGTGAAATTGAACTGTGGGGGGTTGTAACACATTTATTTTGTATGTATACTCTAATGCTGAAGAGGACTGCCCCCTAATTGGCTTTTTTTCAATGTGCCTAGCAATCATTAGTTTCGTTCCCTTTCCCTTTTATCCCCAAATTATTGTAATTCATAAGTTGGTTGTGTTTGCAAGATCCATTGGGGAGACTAGTCTTCCAAAGGATCTCAGGGTGGGTTGTGTAATTAGAATCTGTTACCTTAAAAACTATGATCCCAAGCAAAACTATGATCCCACGCAAAACTATGATTCTCAGAACCCCACTCACTTCCTGTTGTTACCTGCTGACTGGATATAAATTAGGTGGAGATACATCTTTCTCTTTCCTTCCTGTCAAGGCTTTGGTGGAACAGGGATTTTTGAGCAGAGAGGAAAACTTAGTCATGTGGTTCTGTTTTGTCAGATAATAAACTTTATAAAAATAATACTTGAAGAATTGGACATTAATTTAAATCCTAAACTATGTCAGCAAGAGGAAGGGTTTGATGGTTCAACACCACCTTTGTCTCTCTGGATCTAGGGTAAGGAGGGAAGAAGCAGCGATGAGAGGATTGAGGTCAACTATTGTTCAGTCATTTCATTCATATCCAAATCTTCATGACCCCTTTTTGGGATTTTCTTAGCAAAGAGACTGGAATGGTTTGCTAATTCCTCCAATCCATTTTACAAATGAAGGAACCGAGGCATAAAGGGGTTAGCGGACTTGCCCAGGGTCACACAGCTAGTAAGTGAACTCAGTTCTTTCTGATTCTAGGCCCAATGCTCTATCCACTACACCACCAGGTGCCCATAATTAAGACAAAACCAAATTTTATGACTCATACCAAATAGCTGAGTGATTATATAATGACCTCCAACTAAAATAAGTCTTAGTAATGGTATAATATCTTAGTATTTGGTGACATTAGAATACTTTTTGTCAATATATCCATTGAGAGGCAAAAGGGTATACAAGACAAAACAACAGCCTTAAAGGCAGGAAAACGTGTGTATGAAGGAAACTTACCCTTTTCCCTTTCATGGAGTCACATCACCTGCATACACCTATGTCACCTACGTAGACTACATGACTCTGAACTTGATCAAGACATGACTCAGAATTTGACCAGACATGAAATAGAGGATAAAAGGGTCAAATGAGGAAGTGTTCTCTCTCTGTCTCTGGTGTCCTGCCTAGGAAGCTGCTGCTGGAGGTGCCACTGGACTAGCCACATAGAAAGCTAGCCTAGCCCTTTATCTCTCTTTCTATTTATTTCTCTTCTTTTACCTATCCAAGTAATTTTAATAAGCTTTATTAAGTTCTAAGGACAAGAGTCCTAATTTTAATAATTCTACTTGGATTTAAATCCTAATTCTGCCCTATATTAATTGTCTGACCATGGGGAAGCCCCTTAACTTTAAATTTCCCAAGTAACTCATTAAGACTACAGGTCTCATATGTTAGTTATCAATCTATATCAATGGAGGGAATTTCCACAATGGGAACTCTCTATATTGATGAAATCTTGAGTCTGGACCACCCTCAAAAAATAGGTAGACAGACAGACAGACAGACAGAAAATAGATCACACACACACACACACACACACACACACACACACACACACAACCAGAAAGTATGATTAAGTCTAGGAAGGCAAATAGAGTCCTGGGCTTAATGAGGTATCTCTGAAATAGCTAATACCTGTCCACCCACGAAATCACATTCACTTTTTTTACTATACTATCTACTTATTCTCATAAAGTATACAGGCAATATCTTTACTCCCATACACCTTTTATTAACAACGCTTAATGAGTACAATCTCAATTCTGTTTGTAGGCAGTGATTCTACAATACTTATGCTGAAAAACATTTTTTCAGAAGTAACAATCACCTTATTAAATTTTGGATAGAGTCATTTGTGTTCAATAGAGGGTGCATTTAGTTCAACAATACATTTTCCAGAAATGTGGGAGATAATATAGAAGCCCACCATGAACCAAGTACATGATATGATTGCTATTTTTTGCAGTGAAGGACATTGGAAAAACTCTCAGAAAGTTCATTTTCCTCTTGATCTGTCATCTGTATACTCTGTGGACAGGTTGTATATCATTGTCCTTTTGTTCAAAATAAAATGCTTTCTCTAATACTATGAGGAGTTGGTCTGCAAGAATTTATAAACACAGCAATGACCCTACCTAGTTACATTCCAAATGCAGAAAATATTAGCAACCTGCTTAGTATTTTGAAACTAATCAGAAAAACAATAAATTGCTTTCCTTAGAGCTCTTTTTTGCTGTTGTTATTATAAATTAGAATTTTTCCCTAATTGTCTATGCCATCTTAGTAAATGCAGAAATTTTCAGCTAAAAGGGCAGTTTGATGATGCAGCAATTAGCAAAGTCACTTCTTTTTTAAGGAAGTCTTTGAATATTTTAAAAATGAATATAAAAAACCAACTGATTCTCCTGATTACATGTATTTAGTAGTAGTAGTAGTAATAGCAGCAGCAGCAGCAGCTAGCATTAATATAGCACCTACTATGTGCTAGGCATTGTGTCAAGGAAGCCCTTTGAAAATATTATCTCATGTGATCCTCAA
Organism: Gracilinanus agilis; assembly: GCF_016433145.1. Taxonomy (NCBI): domain Eukaryota; kingdom Metazoa; phylum Chordata; class Mammalia; order Didelphimorphia; family Didelphidae; genus Gracilinanus; species Gracilinanus agilis. The sequence continues at coordinate 449,601,819 of NC_058132.1, forward strand.
AACAATCCTAGGAGTTAGGTACTATCAAAACCATCATTTTATAGTTGAGACAACTGAGTCAAAGATGAGGGTTAGTGGCATGCCCAAGGTCACACAGCAAGCAATATCAGAAGCTGAATTTGAGCCTTCATTGATACTGGGCTACCAGAAACACTTTATCATATTTATATCATTAAAAAGAAAATTTTCATTCCATAATGAAATATGTACTGAATACATCTTCCTAGTGCTACCAGAGCAGCCTCCAATGTTTACAGCAATATTCACTCAACAATGATAGTTCCTTGTCATCGACATTAATTGAGGAGAATTCTAGGGAATAAATAACACAAAATCCATGAACATGAGTGCAGAGGTAGTAACAGTAAATAAGATAAATTGCCTCTGAAAATTCAGCAGATTCTTATATTTGGACCACTCACCACTGTGGATCATATATAAGCTTATCATTTCTCACCCAGATGCTTTTTTGGACTTCATGATCTCCAGAAAATCATCATTCTTCAAGATGATATCAATTGTAAATCTCTCAGCTTCTTAACAGATCCCGAGACTTCCTCCCTGATCTTCTACCATACAAGGAGGGCTCTGGGAATAAACCTCAGCATTTCCTACTCAGCTACTTTCCTGGACTTCATGATCTCCAAAAACTTATTATTCTTCATCATCAAATCAACTCCGAAACTCACACCTTTTTTAGACCATCCCATTTCCTAGCTGCAGGAATCCATCATCCTACCCCACCTCAAAAGTGGTTAACCTCCTGCCTTTTTCACCTTCTTTTTCCATGTTTTCTTCCCCCCCCCCTTGAGCTCCTTGACAATGGGGTCTGCCTTATATTCTCACAGCTTAGTACATAGTAGGTGCTAAAAATATGTAAATATTTTTACTGACTCTTAACTCTGACTTTTGAGATATTCAATAGCTTCTTATATTTGGATCTGTTTTTGTTATAAATAAGGGTGAAACAATATCATTTTAGAGTCTGAAAGTGGAGTGGCAATAATTGCCACCATTTAATGTGTAGTTTTCTGGTTTATTGTAAAAATATCCTTTTTGAGTATTATATTTCCTAAAGCACTGATTGCTCTAAAGTTTCTTGATGGGCAAAGCTCACAGAAATTATCAACAGCTAGAAGTACTGGGATCCCAAGGGCAATCTTGTGGGGAAGTGATTCAGATTCTTCATTTCCCTGCCTGACTGTGTCTAGGATTTCAGGGCCACAGGATGACAGGAAAGGGAGGAGAGAGTACCCTAGCATTGGTGATATCATTCCTTGCTATACCAATATGTTCCTGTGCAGAGGAGAAAGAGATATCTTGTGACATTCAATTCCATCCTTGAGATTATGACATAGTTTCAACTGCATCCCTGCATCCTTGAGAGCAAAGACCGTTTTTTGCCAGTCTTCTTGTCCTCAGCACAAGATCATGATGGGAACAGGGAAAATTAGTAGTAGTAAGTTTCCACCACCTCCCCCTTGGTCACCCAGCTTTGGAACCCACCTCCAACCTATTGGGAAAAAATTTATCTGGTTCATATTAATGTGTTAGTGACTTTATAGTACCCCTCCTGGGAGTAGTAGTATTTTAAAGGAAGACCTGTGTCTGGTTATGGGGAGAAAGGCGTAATACTTATCTAAATTAACAAGTATATAATGGTAGAATTTTAGGCATTATGACAACTGAGCATGGAAAGTATTTTTGGATACAATGCCAATTCAATACCTTTTTACTAAATAATGATCTACTTTAAAGCACCAAGAGCCTAAAAAATAAGACATTCTTAATGAATCATATATATAACCATGTTCATCTCTTATTGATCAGTGCTTCACTCGAATACCACTCCACCCATAGCAGGTATTCAATAAATGCTCCTTTAATGAATATTGAATCAGTGATACAAAGAAATTCTCCCTTGGGCATTGCCTTCTTACTAAAGCATTCTAGGATAGAGGTGACTAAAGGATTCACAACTTCTATAGTCTTGGTGATCAATGCAACTCAAGCAATGTGAGAAAATTTTAACAAATATATCTGGGAACTACCTATAAAGTAGAGGCAGCAGCCAGCACTGTAATGAAGAGGCAAATAAGAGAAGTAAATTCCAAATGCATTGAATGAAAAAATTATGAGGAGGTCAAAGAACCATTCATGGTGCACAAAATCAATTCTGAGGAACATGTATCTCAGTACTGAAGACACCTAAAAGTCTCAATTTTCAAAAAATAGTCTGAGTTGAATCTGCCAATTATAAATAGTTTTATTTCAAATCCTAGCAAATTCCAGAATGCATCATTGAATGGACAGTTTGTGAAGTTTTATAAAAGGAAGTGATGATCATTAAAAGCTAGCATAACATCTTGAAAAAGAAGTCATTCTAGCCTAAATTCATTTTCTTTTTTTACAAGGGTTACTAGAGTGGTAGATCATAGAAATGTTATAGACTTTTAAAAAAATGTTATAGGCACAATATATCTAGATTTCAGCAAGTATCTGGCATAGATGAAAGCTATCTTTGTGGACAAAATGGAATGAAATGGACCAGAAATGGACCAGATGAAAGGAAAGTTTAGGTGGATTCAGAATCTATATGGTGTAGTCATATTATTATATGAGATAGACAGTACGACAATGACAAAAGACATGTTGTTAATGTTATCACATTGAAGGGAGTTCTCTACTAAACCCATCCATTGATCTTCCTTGATCTCTATACTATTTAACATTTCAGTGACTTGGATAAAGGCATAAATGATATATTTACAAAAGCTGTAGACCCACACAAAACTTATATGGATAGCTAACGTGTTGTATGACAGAAAGGATCCCAAAAGACCTTGACGGCCTAGAACAATAGACCAAATAAAATAAAAGGGGGATAAATTAAAATCCTTCATTTGAGTTCAAAAAGTCAACCTTCTCAATAAAGAAAACATTACTAGATCACAATTTTTATGAAAGAGACATCAAGGTCTTAGAAGACCTACTGGCAAAAATTAAATAATCTCTCTTTTAAAGGGATTTACATTCAATCAGGGGAGATAATGTCATAAATAGATATACACAAAATAAATAAACTGAGGATGTGGAAGATCTCTAGCAGCTGGTAGGATCAGGAAAGGGTTCAAATAGCAGCAGAGCTTTGCAGTAACAAAGGATTGTAAGAGGTAGAGACAAAGTGGAAGTCCAATTTCAGCAAGGATAGTACAAATGCTCAAGGAGTGTTGTGTGTAAAAAACAGAAAAGCTAATTTGGCTGTAGCAGAGATTGTGAGAAAGGCAATAACATATTAAGGTAGAAAGATAGATTGGAGTCAGATTATGAGAAACTTTAAAATATAAACAGAGAAGCTTATACTTGATCCTAGACACTTTTTTCTTAATATTTTATCATATTTTTATTTTCCATACATTTGGTCAAAAATGAACTGAAGCACAAAGTTAAGATCTTCTCATTTTATACATTTTAGTATTCAAATTTAAGTTAGATATAATTATATAAATTTTAAGTATCTTGCAGACTTTTAGACCTCTAGAGTTAGGCTTCTAGAAATATAGTTATTAATTGTATCTATAAACTAACTTCTTTAAAAAATACTTTCACAAAAATGAAATTCCTCTTTCATTCTTGTATAAACTTTCAACCAGAGGTGGTGACAATTTTTCTAGACCCCTCTGAATCCCTATTCCAAATAAGCTCATGCCAGATGATTTGAGATAAGATTTGTTGCTCTGAAATGTGTGGCTCAGCACATATTATCTCACTTCCCTTTAGCAATATAACAAGTAATGGAAATTTTTTTAAATAATACTAAGGACACTTAATTAAAATTGCTTACTTCAAAGTTGCAAATAATCTATTAATTTCCAACTCTGATAGTCTCATCCTCCATGACTTCTATGACTTCTCACTGTTGACCACACTCTCCTCGATAGTTACTCTTTCTTCTCTAAGTTAACAAATAGTGCTCTTGTTAGTTCTCCTCCTTCTGACTGGTTTTCAGGATCCTTTGATAAATAACCATCAATATTCCTCTTCCTAACTGGCAGCATTCTTCAAGGAACTTTTCTCTTCCATGTAGAGTTCTCTCTCTCTCTCTCTCTCTCTCTCTCTCTCTCTGATTTCCCACAAATTTAATTATCTTCTTGAAGTAACTGACTCTCAAATTTATAAATCCAGCACCAACATCTCTCCTAAATTCCCATTCACTCATCACCAGTGGGATACTGAACACTTCAAACTTGATGTCCCATAAGCATCTCAACTCAAACTCAATAAAAAATCTGCTCCTCTTGAGAATTTTCCCTAATTTGTTGAGAAATTCACCATCCTTCCAAGGTTTGCAACCATGGCACTTTGCTTAACTTTTTCCTTTCCCTCATCCCACAGAACCATTTATTTGTCAGATCTTGTCATTTCATCCATCTTCTTCTCTCTATTCATATTACCTCTGCCCCAGCAAAGTCTCTCATCACCTCTCACATAGATCATTAATAATAATGCTAGTATTTATAAAGAACTTTAAGATTTGTGAAGTACTTGGCAAATATTATCTTATTTGACCCATATAACATCCCTGGGAGGTAGGTGGTATTATTATCCCCATTATACAGATGAGGAAACTGAGACAACAGAGGTTAAATAACTTGCCCAGGGTATTATAGCTAGTAAATATCTGAGTTAAGTTTTTAACTTAGGTCTGTCCAACTTCAGGTCCATTATTCTATTACACCTACCACCCAGCTGCCTCTCTAAAACAGCTTCCTAAATAGTCTCTTTGCCTTAAGTCTTTCTCCTTCACTCTATTCTCTACACATTTGTGAAAGTGATTTCCCTAACATATGAGTCTGCCCATGATATACCCCCTTACTCAATATATTCCAGGGATTCTCTACTAACTAGTGCCATTTTATCTTTATTTTATCCTTTTTAATTCCCTTTTTGTGTAAGTTTTATAATGTATGTAATTATTATGTCAACATATATGTATTGTGATTTTACATTCAAACCTAATTTTTTTTACCGATAGGAGAACATGATCAAAAATATTTAGAGAGCACTGCCCTAGGCAATTTTCTAAGACTGTAAGTTTCAGAGAGTTCCCCCTACATTTGTAGGAGGAATTTCCCCACCTAGAAGCTCTCCATAGCAATAAAATTACTGTCCTTATTCCCTGTCCTATAATATCAATATTTTACTTTCAGATCTGTTATTCACTGATGAGGAAACTCCTGCTAATACTGCAAATCAGCAACCTTTAAGTTATTTGGAATATCAGAAAGTTGCTTGGAGGATTGAGAGTTTAAGGGACTTGTCTAGGGTGAAATAGCCAGTATTTATTAAAAGCTGGATTTCATCCCAAGATATCCTGACTTCAAGACCAGTTCTCTGTATCTATTAAACCATGCCATTTGCCCTACAGATGTACATGAAGAAACTCCTATTAAACATATACAACTAGTTTTAAAATTCTGCAGACCACAGGGCAGTTTGTGCAGACATACTTTATACCAGTCCTCAAGTAGTATTTTTCAAGCATGAAGATTTGTTTAAACCCTTTCTAACATATCAGACCTTTTGGTTTCCTTCTCTTGCCCCACTGATATGTTTACAGCTGACTTGCAATATCTCTTCTGGCTTTTGTGCCCGCATTTGTTTGCAGTGACACATAGCAGTATGGCTTTGTGCATAGATAAGACTTCAAGTGCTTGCACTGAAATCACTCACAACCAGTGTGGAGATTAGTTTGTGGCCATCACAAAACACTAGCTCCTGCTCTATGTGTTCTGTTCTTTATTTTTCTTGCTTTATAGTGGACCAATCTCACTCCCTTTCCTAGCTTGTGTGGTTAGATTTTTTTCTTTATTACAATGCAAAAATCTTTCTCGCAGATCAAGGGGCAAATTCCATAGACAGCTCCATGATGTACTTTCTTATGGGGAAGAGTTGTTTATTAATATCTTGCAAGGAATCTTTCTTGTATTCTAACTGTAATGATTTATGCATCAGGCCTTTGGTACCTTATGGGGCAGAAGAGAAAAAAATGAAAATCCTTTTATTTGACATGTCTCTTTAGATCATATGAATTTATTTTGCTATTTTAATTACGTTACATCCTATCTCCTTTTAGTTTCTTTCCATTTATCTTTTTTTTTTCAATGCTGTATTTTTGTTTGGTCCTTCGTGAAAAAAGAAAAGCTAAAAATAATGTTCTTGCTGTATACCAGCCACTGAATTATGCCTGATTTATATCATCCTGGGCTTTTCATTCTCCATGACCATCTCTGCACACAAGCAATTGAGTCTATTTTTGCAGAAGTGCAACTGAGTACCATGAATATTTTCATGTATTCAAAAATCTCTAGCATTTTGCAAGCAGTTCAAACTAGGAAAGAAAAAAAAAAGAGTTGTCAGAAAGCTCAATAATATGACAAGTTCCTAAGTATATTCTCTTTGACCCTATTGCTGACTGAAAATATGTGTGCCTCCAGGAAAAGAATTCTGAATTATGCATATGTACACCTTTATATATGTATGTACATTTTTGCAAATATATTTTTATATATGCTTGTATATGAGTATGAAGGCATCTTCCCAGGACAGGGAGCATGACCTCCTTGTAGCCTCTTATACAAAAGTTATACAATAAAAATATGTATGTGGTGACTAGGTAATAGTTTTACCTTTGAAGAAAACAATAGAATTTACCCCAAAATTTCAAAAATATACGCAACTTCTTTCTTTTTTTAGTTGCTTTTGCAGTATGCTCTATATAATCTTTTTTTCCTTTGTTTCTCTATAAATTCATCTATTTAAATCAAAGAATAGCATCCACTTTAAATTGGTTTTGTCTAGATGTGATTGTTCATCTGAGAAGAATCCCCTGTGTGAAACTCCTATCACTAATGCAAATTGGCAACTCATCTCTAAGTTATAGAGTTGCCTTGGGCACTGACAGGTTAAATGACTGCCTATGGTCACACAGCTATATAGACTACATATATATCAATATATATCACCTAGATATATTTATTCATCAGAGGTAGAACTTAAACTGATTCCTGATTCCAAGGTTGGCAGTCTTATCCCCTATGTCATATTACCCCTTGCTTCAACCACATTTCACTAGAATTGACTGGAATCACCCATCTTTAAATGAGTTTATCTTATTATTTGAGATATTTTGTTCTATTTTAGTTATTAACTATAAAGCTTAATATATTTTTATTTTAGGTTTGTTTTAGTAAAAATTAAGGACACTTTAAAAATCTGTGATCTCATCTCCTACAAGAAGTTGTTTCAGTATTTTATCAATAATTTAGCATAATGGAATGAAACCATGGACCTGTAATTTTCATTTCTCTGATTTCTAATTTCTCAATCATTATTTCCCCTACTATTTCAAAAGGCATTTGTCTTTGCGAACCCTGGGATTTTTCTTCTAATTTTTGTCATACTTAATCACTTAAAATGACCAAAAAAATGATAAAAGGAATAGTTTCATGCATATTAAATCCATAACAATAGTTATAATATGAAGCCAATGGATTTTGCAAAATAATCTATCTTTAGTTAATAGAACCTTAGGAAGCCAAATAAAGTTCATTGCATAATATGTGAACACTGATGTTCCTATTAGAGATGAGGAAAATGTTTTGCATATATTTCATTATCTATGTAACTGACTATTACCCAACTCACAAGAAATAGAATAAAGACGTTATGTATTTCAAGCATATTAGTGAAGATATTTTTAATCCCCAAAAGATGGGAGACTAAATACTAACTCCTCCAAAACAAAGAGTAAACATTTATCTGAAGTAGAATGATTATGGCTTAAGCAGGAGGACAAGAAAGTAAGTAGTCCAACAAGAAATAGGTTATGAATTAACAGGAGAGAATAATAATTGTTAACACTCTCAATTAGCAACCATTCTACATGCTTTAGCAAGGGGCACAAACTAACCCAAAAGGCTTTGGGATTTTCCCTCATGCCATAGTATTTGCCTGCATACCTGCCTTCTGCCCTTTCCCTGTTTTCTTTTTGCAATTAGCAAGGGATGTCAACACTAGCATGTCGATATTTTTGTGAAGAGGAAGAGACAATTCTGCTTGGGGCAACTTCTAGGTTAGGGAACTACCAAAAAAAAAAAAAAAACGGAAATTCTAACCAGAATACCCACCCCTACATTCTCTCAGCTCCACAAAATGGAATGAAAGCTTATTCAGCCCCTCCAAGGAACTAAAGAACAAAGGGAATTAGAGTAGTGGTCCAGCAGATGTGGCTTAAAGGAAAAGGAACTTGAATTTAACTAAGTCTACTCCTTTCTCCCAGAAGCAATTGGGAACACAAATTGAGGCTAGTGAAAAGCCAGTCTTCTTACATGACAAGAGGCTCCAATAGCGTTGTGATTCATCCCTAGTAATAAACCCATCATCAAAATAGATGAATCAGAAAAAATTATGCAACAAAGAAACATAAGGAGAAAAAAAGGTTTTAAGTAAAAAGTTCAGTTAAAAATACATACCATAAACATATAAATCAACAGAGAAAATACTAAGATTAGAAAGGTAGATTTGTACCAAAACATCAGAGAGATAACAAATATTTCAAATAAAAAAAATTTTGAAACTGATTCTCAAGAGAATATGGAACCTCAAGAAAGTTATTCCAAACAATTCAATGTAATGGACTTTGCTTCTATAAGACAATCCCAAGGGACTTATGAGAAAGAATGCTATCCACACCAAGAGAAAGAACTGTGAGAGTAGAAACACAGAAGAAAAACATATGACTTATGATTTGTTTACATGGGTATATGATTCGGGGTTTTGGTTTTAAAAGATTGCTTTATTACAAAAATGAATAATACGGAAATAGGTATAAGTGATAACATTTGTATAACACAGTAGAAGAGCTTATTGGCTCTGGGAGGGGGGAGGGAAGATGAGAGGGAAAGAAAATGAATCTTGTAAACATGGAAAAATAAGTTTTAAAAATAAAATAAGAATTTTAATTTATTTAAATTTAAATCTAAAATGAAGGATATTCCAAAATGGCTCAAAAGAGAAATCAGAATCATAAAAAAAAAGTTAAAAAGGAATAAACACCAAAATTTATGGCCTACATAGCAGAAATTATAAATATCATAGAAAAATTTTAATTCACTATGATGAGTCTCTCTAAGGAAGCAAAAGAAAAAAAACAACTTGGAAAGGGAATATACTAGAGCGAAGGGCAATCTTGAAGAAAAGTATAATGCAATAAAATTAAAAGAACTCATGAATTATATAAAAGCAAAAGCCATTGATTTCAAAGACAGCAATAGAGACAATTTAAGGCTTACTGGTCAATTAGCAGATAATGAATGACAAGTCAAAAAAAACCTGAACATCATAATTCAAGAAATAATAGAAGAAAACTACCTAGAATCTAGAAAGCAAAGCAACAATTAAAAAAATTAATCAATGGATCACTGGATCACCTCCTCTGACCCAAGAGATGAGTGAGAATTCTATGTTGCAAAATCCAAGATATGTAAAGGTTATATTCAGCAATTCTAATGACATGAACAGTTCTGCAAACAATTGAGAGAAAAATAAAACAGTGCAACATCTTTTTCAAACCTGCACTTAGTTGCTTTATCTAGTAAGTTTAAAAAATGAAGTAAAGAAAAATAAAATCATATTTTTACTAGAAATTCAGAGATGATTATTGGTTTTAGGCACTACTTTCCTTTTTTTATTAATTTAGAATATTTTCCATGGTTATATGATTCATTCTTTTTCCCACCCATCTTCCCTCCCCCCTCCCAGAGCTGACAAGCAATTCCACTGGGTTATACATGTATCATTGTTTAAAACATATTTCCATGTTATTCATATTTTTAGTAGAGTGATCTTTTAACATCAAAGCCCCAGTCATATCCCCATTGAACCATGTGATCAATCATATATTTTTCTTCTGCATTTCTGTTCCCACAGTTCTTTCTCTGTATATAGATAGCATTCTTTCTTATAAGTTCCTCTGTCTTTGGTCATTGCTTTGCCACTAGTAGAAAAGTCTATTACATTCAATTGTGCCATAATGTATCAGTATCTATCTATAATGTTCTCCTGGCTCTGTTCCTTTCCCTCTGCATCAATTCCTGGAGGTCTTCCAAGTTCACATGGAATTCCTCCAGTTCATTATTCCTTTCAGCCCAATAATATTCCATCACCATCAGATACCACAATTTGTTCAGCCATTTCCCTAATGGATGGACACCCCCTCATTTTCCATTTTTTTACCACCACAAAGAGCACAGCTATAAATTTTTGTACAAGTATTTTTCCCTATTATCTCTTTGGGGTACAAACCTAGCAGTAGTATGGCTGGATCAAAAGGTAGGCATTCTTTTAAAGCCCTTTGCGCATAGTTCCAAATTGCCTTCCAGAATAGTTGGATCAATTCACAACTCCACCAACAGTGTATTAGTGTTCCAATTTTGCCACATCCCCTCCAAAATGTATCACTTTCCTTTGCTGCCATATTGACCAGTCTGCTAGGTGTAAGGTGGTACATTACAGTTGGTTTAATTTGCATTTCTCTAATTATGAGAGATTTAGAACACTTTTTCATGTGCTTATTAATAGTTTTGATTTAAGAGCTACTTTCTATCCAAATAAAGAGCACAGAAAATTTCCCAGTGATTCTGAAGTTGTGACTAAATTCAAATCCCAGTTTTACCACTAACTTAGTTCCATTCCAGCAAGAAGTTCTATTCTGGAATATCCTGCTGAGGTTCTGTACTCTTATTGGGAATCAGGTTCAAATTTTTTTATACTTGCAATATTTATTTAGAGATTCTTGTAATCTCTTTGATGTTTTGGTACTCTTCTAACCTAGCTTTTTTCCCCCTTACATCCCACTGTTGCACACTCAATCAATCAAGACATATTATGAATATACTTACTATTTACTAGGCCCTTAGATAGGCACTAATGATGCAAAGGAGGGACAACTATATAAAATACACATTTAAAATAAATAAGAATTAATTTGGTAGTAGAGAACAATAATTTCTGGGAGACAGGAAAGACTTTATCTAGAAGCTGAGATGAGTTTTGAAGAAAATAAAAGGTTCTGAGAGTTAGAAGAGAGAAGGGAATAGATTCTAGGCATAGGGGATAAATAATGTAAAAGCACAGGTGGGAGGTGGAGTGTCAGTATTGGAAACAACAGGAAGTCCAGGCTCAATAGACAACATAGAGCAAGAAGGAGAATAAAATACTTAATATGGTTGGAAAAGTAGATTAGGGCTAGGATGTGTTATATTCTAAAAATAATTAATATATTCTCTTTGGGTCTCAATTTCATTGTTTGTAAAATGAGAAGGTTAAGCCAGACAGACTCAGAGATCCATTCTAGCTATGATTAATTCCAAATATAAAACAGTCTTATTAATTCATTTTGTATGTTTTTTTATCTGAATTATAGCTAAAAACAAGCAATCAGCTATAGTAAACCAGTTCATACTTGCTAAGAGACCATCAGATTTTTCCTCAAATTCTTATTTGAAGATAAGCACACATTTGATTTTCTACTACAATGATCCAAATTCTCAACTTAGCAGAGCAGTTTATTTACATAATTGCACTAAAATATACATTTAAAGAACAGTTGCAATTTAATGATGATAATAATCCCCTCTGGTTTTCAAAGGACTCAAATAATACTTCATCTGAGCCTATAGGAAAGAAATCCTACTGTACAAAAACTCCTTAAATTTTAGCTACACTTGAGCATTCCTGCATTCATTCATTGGGAACCCCTTCATGGACCCATGGATACCAGCAAGACCTATTTTCTGTACTACTTTAAAGTCAAAGTAGAAAAACTGGCACATTAAAGGCACAGAAAATATAGAAGACAGACTTATGCCTTGCCCTTTGGCCAAGTTCTTTTTCTGCCCTGTCAAGCTGAACTTTATCATATAAGAATATAGAACTTCAATACAGCGACATCCCTCCAGCTAGAAGCAAGGTTTCCATGAGGGTCATCCCCATCACGAATTTAAGTATCTCTTCATTCCCAGGGTCAAAAAAGAGCATCCGTGTTTGCATACCATTATCAGTGCCTCAACATATGGTGAATACCTTCACTCATCCATAACGAGTCAAACTGTGTGGTGCTTCTAGGTGCAAAATCAACACAAGACAGCTATCTTCTTGTTTTTCCCACTGCATCATATTGCTTTGGAAGATATCTTCACTGTTACAGAAATAATTTATGTTTTAATAAATTAGATCTATAATTTATGTAAATATTTTCCAAAGGTAAAGAATAAAGAAGGCATTTCTATCATATATAGTTCATTTCTCAGAAACAATCAGTGTTTGATCAGAGCTTTTAAATAATTGTACAGCCCTAGAGGGTAATTCAAAATCAAGTTTGTTTGTTTGTTTGTTTCTGACACAGGCCTTTTTATGGTACATTTGCCATGAATGCTATGAATCTAAAAAAGGCCATTTTAGTCCTGAACACATTAACCCTCCAGTGGCCAAATCCTCAGATTTTTATGGCCTTTCTACTGAATCTCACTGCTGATTTTCTGAATAATTTTGTAAGGCTTTGGAGTAAACATTGGGAAATTTGTGTTTGGCAAGTTTACTTGTGATTTAGTAGCATCCTCTGAAAGTAGTGAAAAAGGAGAAAAGGTTTCTTATACATTATATTTTTTCATTCATATTCAGATAACTGTGGTTTTGTTGCCAGTGATTTCAATCTGTTCCCTATTGCTTTTTCACATTAGAAAAAAAATGTGGCCAAAATCTTCACTGAGATACATATTAATGGCATTTCTATTAAGCCATATATTATACCATTACCAATAATTTAGAATCAAAAAACCTTTGCTATATCTTATTGAATTCATGAATTGTGTTCCAGATATTAATAAAAGTAGCAAAAACACTGGACATTCTTTAGGGTCCACCCCAGTGTTTATACTGCAATCATGACAATGGTGGGAATAGTGACATGCATTGTAGGTAAATGGCCTTTGTCCAGGCTTTATGGTGGTCTGATGACACAAAAGAGAATAAATGAGGAAACTTGCTGTCTGGCTCGGGGCGATCTGCATTTATAAAGAAAACTGAGTACCAACAAAATGCTTTGCTCTACATAGACCATACGGAGCAGCACTGTGTCTGCCAGCATGGGTCCCTTATCGTTTAAATTAGACAGCTAACAAAAAATACAGAACATCAACAGAAATACGGAAAGAGGGAGGCAGATCTGTAGCCCAGAGAGCTGAAATATTTGAGATGACACAGGGAATCCAGTAGCTCTCTCAGTGTATTTGCTCGAAGAAAAGCAATCTAATCAGGAAGCAAAGGGAATAGAAAACATGTCTTCTCATCTTCTGAGGGGCAATCATTTTGACGTTTAAGGTACACAAAGTCTATAGCTTGAGGAGCATGAAAATACCAACCGAAGTGAGTGAAGCAAAGATAAATAAGCTATGGATTCTATACTTAGTCTAGTATTTTTCTAGGAAGGAAGAAATGACAATTGATCATTTCTAGGCTGTCCCCCTAAAGGCAATGCTCCCTAAAATTGAAATCTTAGTACTGTGACAAGCTGAGTGAGAAGAGTGGAATCTGAGCAGACCATATAATTGTAGGCAGTCAAGATGACATTTATTTGCATGAGTCCTGTGATCTGATTAGACAGGCATAGAAATAATTGAATGCCACTAGCAACACATGACCTTCTGATTAATGCATAGTAGTTGGCTAACCTGAAATGCATTAGGTCCATCGTGAATTGGGAATTCTTGCTAACCAGATGACATAGGAGTGCTGAACAGCAGGGATATTTTCTAATGGAATGTGGATAATGCTTTTTCATCTGTCCTCAGAAATCAGTTCAGTTCTGCTGCCACAGACAGACCTTCCTCCACAGCATAGCTCAAAATGTCATTTTCTCAAGCAGACTGGTATCCTACATTACAGTAGCCACCTCAGTATTCTGTCAGAGATGTGAGTTTTAAAATTTTAACAGGGATAAAAATCTGCTTTAACCTATTCCAAGCTAACCATTATTTATTGTGTCTGGAGACACTACTCTGAAACTGAGCACTGCACCTGTTGCCCTCAAACTATCTTTTCCTATTTGTTGTGCCTTTGAACTTCATTGCAAACCTAAAGCAAATGGAGTCAACTTCTAGGACTGTTTATCCCTGGGTAGTGCCAGCTGATATGAATGGTATTCCATCAAAACATTGCTTTTTAAGGAAGTCTTACTGTAATATATAATGGGAGTGACAAGCAGGGTATTACACATTACAAAAGCATCCCTGGAGCAAAGGTACAAGGGATGATAAATTATGCTAATATGTTATTGTCATTATGTTATCATCAGTCAGACGATGATTTAGTGAAATACATCATCAGCGAAAGATAATCTGATACCATATTACTCAAAAAATGACACCATTGTGGAAAACCAAAAGTATATGCAATTGATTAATAGGTCCAAGAACAGTCTAGCACTGGAGTTCATGGAGAGTACTATGTGGCAATGACCCGTGATGCTGAAAACAAGTTAAAGAAAGATGGTTCCAGGACGTGGGGAATAGTAAAAATAAAAACAAAAAACAAAAAAACAAAAAACAAAAACAAAAAAAACTATAGATTTGAACATTATTACTCTAGGCAACTTTGGGTGTTAAGTATAAACCAAAAGTCATTATCTGTTCCTTATTCAACTTTGACAGAGATTTAGTTCAACAGAGTTATCTATAAAAAGACTAACTACATCTTCCTAACAAAGTATCCATCATGAGACTGATAGTTATCCTATTATTCAGCAATCTGCATGCGACACATTGTAATGATAGATATACTGTGTCCAAATGCCATTGAACCAGACAGAAATGTCACTGAGACTTTGTTGTTGAGTGGCAGTTAATTTATTTAGGATACAGTCTGAGCTCTGCTTATATATTACCTTGTTTTTGTTTAATAGTTTGCTTATAACTTTGCTTATGCAATGCAACCATTCAAAATAATGACGCTGAAAGAGAATGATAATGTAAATGAGGAGCACGGCATTTATCTATATTGTGAACAATTTAGAAACAACACAAAATAACTGTCTTGTGATCTCAGATGCAAATAGCAGTTGCATCTAGTCATTGGTAGGGTTAGAGTCAAAGTTAATAATACTTATCTCTAATAGATATGGGTAAGAGATAATAAGACACTTCCCAAGATGCTTTGTCCAGGAAGTGACAAACAAGAGGTAAAGTGGGGAACAATTACTCTCTTTGGTTGTGTGGATCCAAAGTCTGAGCACTCATTTGGAAAACAAAGTCTCCAATTCAATAAGTTGGTGTATGCCCATTGCAAAGATTGTTGTTGTTGGAATTTTGAACAGAGGTCTGTATAAGACCAGGACCATGCAAATGGGACCTACCAGGAGCAGATCATAGTGATAAATAATGCCTAAGGCAAGGCAAATTTGGAACTACTGGTGGTATACCTTCACGGTACTGAAGTCAGACCCATGTCTTTCCTATAACAATCATAGATTCTAATTGCCAAGGATATGGGCCATTTTTTATTACTTATTGTTTAATTCCTTGCCTAAGAGTGCTAGCATGGTGAGCAACTGTATACAGCACCCAACTCCAGGTTTAACTTTGGAAGTTCCCAATTTTCTAAATGGGTAAAAGCAAAAGCAAACCATAGAGATATGACAACAGTCTGAATTTTTCATAATTCAAACCCAAATTGAAGAGAGTCCAGAGTGGTTTTGAACCATTAACATCATTCAAGATAAAATAGCCTTAACCTCAATAAATGGTTAATGTCCACTAATGAATGTTTTAGTTTAGTTGACTTGTGTGTATAATTTCAGTGAGGTCTATTTGAGCATATTTCCTCAGGCTCACCAGTTAGAAGATTATGAGTTCTATATCAATCTTTTCTTCATTTAACCACTGAACATTTAAGTCCTTAATCGTGAAAGGCACTGTACTAGGTTCTGAAGAAGATAGAAAGATGAAAAGTGCATGTGCTTCACCCACAAATAGAGCTAGCAGGATGCTTAAAATGGGTCACACACATACACAACATACGTATATAGTCTGCCAAAATTAGACCATGATAAATGCACAAGTTAAGTTCAAAGTGCTGTACTAATAGCCATCAAAGGAAAGACAGTAGAGAAGGCTGCATGGAAGAATTTCATCTAAGACTTAAAAGATACATAGGATTTCAATAGGCTAAAATAAAGGAGAAGACAAGAAAGTATGTCATTTATAGAGAATAACAAACCATTCACTTTAATTGAAGTATAATGTTTGGACTTGATCCTTATCTCTCTATATAAGCTACTCCCTTAAGTATGTAAGAATAATGTAGTGGAAAGAACTCGGTTCAAATACAAGCTATATCTGTTTACCAGCTTCATATCTCTTGTATATCTCCCCTTCTCCACACTCAGACAGCCATCAGTCTTCTATACCTTCAGCTCCTCTTTCCTGGACTATTGCAATAGTGTTCCAATTGGTTTCTTCTCTTAAGTCTCTGCTCTTTCAATCCATTCTCCAGTCAGCTGCCAAAGTGATTTTTCTAATGTACAGATCTAACCATCATCACTCTTTACTCAATAAATTTCAGTAGCTCCTCTGCTGTTTCTAGGCCAAATATAAAATCCTCTGCTTGTTATTTAAAGCTCTTCACAACCTGATCCTTTGATACTTTTCCAGTCTTCTTACACTTTCCTCCATCCCCACACTATGATCTAACTACAATGATCTACTTTCAATTCCCTACATTTGACTCCCCATCTCTGTACTCTATTTTGGCATAGACTGTCTCTCATGCGTCTGCTCTGCCTCTTGGCTTCCCTGGCTTCCTACAACACTCAATTCAAATACGTTTCTCAATTCCCCTTTTTCCCGCTATCGTCATACATTTCATCTGAGATTATTTTCCATTTATATTGTTATCTTATATGTACATGGTTATTTGTATGTTGCTTCTCCCACTGGAATATGAGCAGCTTGAGGGAAGAGGGGGTTTCTGATTTTCTTTATTTGTTTTTTGGTTTTGTTGTGTGCGTGCCCAACAATTAGCAGGTAACCAGCACATTAGAGACACTTAATAAATACTTGTCAGTTGACTGACTAGCTGTGTGTGACTTTAAGGAAATAAAAATTCTTTTGAGCCTCAGTTTTCCCATATGTAAAATGAAGGGGCTGGAATAGATAACCTCTAAGATCCCTTCATGGCACTAAGTCAGTCCTAGGAAATATTTAAGGTTTTTGAGCAAAAGAATGAAATAGTAAAAGAAATGGCTTAGATTGTTTTAACACTATGATGAATTTACCTGCTCAAAACTCATATGGATTAAATAACCTCTGATAGCCCTTTCAGTCCCAATATCGAATGATTTTACAATTATTTACCCAGGTGTTCCTATTTCTGTCATAATTCTATTTGTCTTTTATCTTTCTGTGAATGTATCTACAAAACATTCAGTTGGTTGAAATGTGAAATACTCAATTAATCAACTGTTTGGAGAACAGTATTAAACAAATGATTTGACTAGTTGTCTGATTGAACTAGTTATTTAACTAGTTTTACATAGTCATTGCATTTCCTTCTATTTGCTCTTCTCCTTTCCTATCTTTGCTGTCCTTTGTTTCTCCCCAGGTTTGCTCTGCTTTTTAAAGATGGTTGAAATCCTGGGATCCTCAAAAAGTTCTTACCCTTCTTGACCTCCATATGGTACTTAACAGTTTTTAATTCCTTCTTGAAACTCTCCTTTCTCCTTTACTATCACCTTTCTGACTTCTCGTATTCTGTCTTTCCCTGGTTACCCTGTCACTTCCAGCCCTTGACCTACTTCCTCAGGGATTTTATCCATTTCCACTGCTTCAAATATCACCTCAAAGATGATAGCTACTAAATTTGTATCTCCAGCCTAAACCTTTCCCTTTAGCTCCAATTTTACATTTCTTCTATTAATCCTACAATGATGCAAATGTTCTACTTATGCAAATAACAACTCACTTATACCCTCTTACCTAGTACAATTCTTTTCACTGTATTACCATAAATTCTTCATAGAAGACTTACCCTGCAAGCTGCAGAACTTCCTCTGATTCTTTATATCACAGATGTCAGTCTAGCACTTAGTGTTAATCATCTTTTACTCCTTTCTCTTACTAAATGGTCAAACTATCTCTTCTTTTATGTTCATTTATGTATTTTATGCCACTTCCCACACATGTCTTAACAACTCATTTCCATAGTATTTTAGGGTTTATAAAATACCCTATTGACATACAAACACACATATATCTGCAAAGTCTATGAAATATAAGTAGTGTGTCCCCACTAATATGTAAATGAAGAAACTGAGGCTTAGGGCTCCCCCATAAATGGCCCAGAGTCACACAATTAGAAAGTGACTGAGCCAGAACCAGAACTAAGTCAAATACAAGACCAGTATAGTTTTCCCTCTAATATGATACCACATTTGTAATATATATTACAGCTTGCTTAAACCCACAATTCATCTTCCTGTTTTCCTTTGGATTAGCAGCATAATGTTCCTTGATTTGCAACTGTGTAAATAGAATTTTGTACCCCTGGACTTCATTTCCCAGCAACCCAGTCTCCTCCTTCTGTTGCCTGCTGACGTAGGCAGGATGTGGATTCTGGGTAGCTTTGCCTTTCAGGGATTGGTCTTCTGGTCAGGGCTTTTTGCTGGGGCTGGTCTTGCTGTCAGGTCTTTTTTTGCGGGGGCTCAAACTGAGGCAGGACTCTGGTTTCTTTTTTTGTTCTCTGTTCACCCTTACACAACTATCTAGCATTTTGTTTCTTCAATATACTGCATTGATTCTATGATCTCATCAGTGTGGGTACTCTTTCCTCCAGGTATAAATTCCAAACCATTTATTCCTTATATCCTATATAATTCTTGTCTATTTTTTCCCATAAAGTTTCCACAGATACCCTATCCAACATATGATATCTTCCTATAGGTCTTTTACCATCCCATTGGCCAGTGTGGCTAGGTCGTTAGCCCATCTATTATCCCTCGCTCTTACCACATAACCAGCCCACCTCCTTTTCTGATCATACATTTCCTCCTTAATGGTGTCCTTTTTTGCTACTATTTCTATGCTACAGCTTCTGTACATCTCTCTGATGTGTTTTCGTTGCATTTTGAGTCACTCAGAGTTCAGATGCCACTATGATTCACAGCCATATGACATCCCTAAGTAAAAGATGATGTTGAAAAGATGGGTTTGAGTATCAGAGAACAGCGTGGGAGCATCGAAAGTACTGTGCAATTTCCCAAATTCAAAACAGCCTGCTCTTCTTTACAGTATTTGATTCTAAACTCATTTCACTGCCCATCTGTAGTGCTTACCCAAAAGTATAAGACACATATGCTGATGGATTTACTCAATCGACATTTATCCAACTGAATGTTGGGCAATATGCATTCTTCATCGCTCTAGTTTTTTCTTGCATTGATTGCTAGGCCTATGTCTTTTAAGCAGTCATGAATCTCACTGAGGCTGTTGTGTAGTGATGTGGAACTTGATATAATATCGTTATCTCCAAAGTGGAGCATCTGGAGCATTTCATTAGAAATAGGAAACCAACTTTTTATTTGGACTTTGGCAAGTTTTCCTTCCTGATATTGGAATCTCCAAGACAGCCTTAACACCAGATTCATTATTATCGCCCTAAAATGAGGTCTTCCTCATGTGCTATTTCTGGTTTTGGTCCCACCATTCATCCAGTATCCAGAGCTAAAAATTTCAGTTAACTCAGACATATCCATCTCTTTCTAGTTCTTCCTTCTGTAGTTAATCAATATATAGTCAATATCATCATTACTTTCTTCAAAATGTCTAATCTGTCTGTTCCTGTCCTTCTGATAAAATTAATATTTGTAAAAGCTCTTGGTGCGATCTTGCTCTCATATGTCTGTTCATGATATTCTCTCTATCTAGAATTCCTTCTTCCTTCATATTTTTCTTTTAAACTCCTACTTAATTTTTCAATGCCAAATCACGCACACTTCCTCTAAGAAACCTTTCCTTATGACTGGCGTAGTGTAGGTGCCCTATAAATGTTTATTTCCTTCTCTTCACTTCCCTTCCATTTCATTCCAATTCTAGCAATATGGCCTACCTTCCCACCCTCAATATCTCATCATGCCTAGATTGTTTTAATAGTTTATTAATTTATATCCTTGCCTTCAGCCTCTTGCCATTTGAATTTAGCCTACTGATCTCTCCAAGGTACCATTTTGTTTGTATCATTCCTCCTTTTGAAATCCTTCATTACTTACCAAGCAAAGAACAAACTCTTCTGTCTAGTATTCAAAGCCCTCCAAAAGGTAGATCCAGCCTTTCTTTCTAGTGTCATCTACCTTCCACCTAAATTCTAAAAGGCAAACTAGATTTTACAATTTCTTAAACATCCCTTGCTCTTTCTTACTCATGTATGTAATTTCCTAACCTGGAATTCACTCTTTTTAAAAATATTTCTATCAAAATTCTATCTAATCTTTCAATACCAAATTCATATGTCATGTCCTCCAAGAAATCTTTCCTTTAACTATAGTTAAATATCTCTCATATGAATCTCTATTGCATTTAAGTTGTTATATTACTACTACTGATAGTGGCAGCAAGGTGGCCCAATTGATAGAGCACCTGGTCTGAACACAGGATGACCTAAGTTCAAATCCAACCTCATACTTCCTGTGTGACCCTGAGCAAGTCTAAGTGATTAACCCTATTTGCCTCATCTGTAAAATGAGCTGAAGAAGGAAATGGAAAGCCACTCTAATATATTTGCCAAAAGAAAAGAGTCAGACACAACTGAAAAGACTGGACAACACATTTTGAAAAGAAAAGGGGCATTTGTAGTACAGAGAGAGGGGGTCATGATAGTTTTTTCAAGCTTTGGCTGAGTTCTGGAATCAGTTAGGGGTTTGGAATCTTGAGGGAGAAAGTCAGTTGGTTTGGGTTTCTTGTGGAGAGGGTCCAGACCAACTGAGGGGCTTCCTTACCTATCTGTAGAATTGAAATTTAGCCTGGCTTTGAAATATTTATTTAAGAAATTGTTATTTTAGATAAACCCTTTGTATCTTCCTTCCCTATTTTATTTCCTACTTTCCCTCCCTTACCTTACATGTCTGTGGAGTTAATAAGGAGAGTAATTAGAGAGGAGTTCAAATCTGTAATGGGTTAATTATTATTTGACAGTATTAGACATAAAGAAACTAGTCAGTCATCATTTATTCCCTTTAGATATCAAGAGCATTTTGTAAGCTGAGTTAAAAGCAGGTCCTTGCTCAGACTCCATCTCTGCCTCCCTTCCCCCACCTGAGGTTCCTGAGACAACGGTTAGGGCTTCCTTTAATCCACTTTCCTGACAAATCATCCTTTAAATATAATAAACCTTTTTGTGTTTCAACAGGTCTATTGGTATAATTTGTCAGTTAGTTATTAAGAGAGGGAAGAAGAGGGAAAGAACTAACATACTCTGGGCTTGAAGGGAAGCCGGGGCATCCATCTTGAAGGAAGGTGTAACTTCAAAACAAGTCCCTTCCTGTGAAATTAACTAAAACTTGTGGTTAATTTCAGTTCAGTCCATTTCTCTTAGTTTGTCTCTGAGTCTAAGTCCCAATCTGTAAAGCCTGCTCTCTTTGCCTGATTAGATTAATTCCTCCTCTCCCTGAAGATCTTTGTTTCGCTTCCAGTGTTATACTCCTGACTTCAGCCATATTATATCCTGAATCTCCTTATTCCAGCCTACCTGTAACCTAGATTTCCTACTTAGCAAGTCCCTGACAACCTCCTTTTAAAATCCCCTTCTACCACACACCTTTCCTCAAATTATCCTCATCACACTACTGATAATTATAAAACCTCCATTCATTAGAGTGCTTTAAGTTTTGCAAAGCACTTTACATTTTAAAATTGATATTAGCTTTAACACCCTATAAGGGAGGCAGATGGGTGGCTCACTGGATTGAGAGCAAGGTAGGTCCTGAGTTCAAATGTGACCACTTCCCATCTTTGTGACCCTGGTCAAGTCACTTAACCCCAGTTGCCTAACTCTTATCACTCTTCTGCCTTGAAGACAATTAGAGACCATCTGTTTTAATTTCCTATTTTTATTCCTGAAATAAATAGAATTAAATGGCTTGCCAAAGATCACCTAGAACCAAAGCCAGTTTCCTTACCCCTTGTTACCTTTCTAGTACACTAGTACTCCCTTACTCACATACTGCTTTGTACCATTGTTTTTCCTGAGCATACCTTATGTTTCCTACTAGATTATAATCTCCTTTAGGACAAGAATTTATGATGTATCTTATTCATCCTTGTGTTCCCATAGCCCCTAGTAGAATACCCTGAATATAGTGAGTAATTTATTTGTTTGAGTCAACAAATAAAAGCCAGAGAGATTTAAATAATCTAGGGTGAATATGAAATATATAATTAAAAGGTACAACAGAGTTCAATAAAGATTTAGCACTTTTCATTTTACTATAATACCTAATCAAAAAGGATTTTTCAGCACCTAAAAAAACTTAATTTTAACTTTTTAAAATTTAATATATGATTGATCTTAAATATGAGTGATAATCAGCTACCTCTTTGAGTGTTATGGGTTTCAAAATTTATATTCATAACTTAAAAGTTAGTTGGGAGTGTTCTTCCTAATCCCAACCTACTGGCTTCTTGCCTGGACTTCCTTTAAGTTCTTGCTAAAATCTTAATTTCTACACAAAGGCTTTCCTGATTCTCTGTAATTAGAGACCCCCCCCCCAACCTCTGGTGATTATTTCCAGTTAATTCCGTACATAGTTATTTGCATGTCATCTCCCCAGTTAGACTATGAGCTCCTTGAAAACAGGTCTTTTGGTTTTCTTTGTATCTCCCCCACTTAGCACAATACCTGATATATATTGTGAACCTAATAAATAATCATTTACTTACTGGCAAAATATGTAATCTACAAATACACAAAGGAGAAAGCAGGGTAGCATGTTGAAAGAGCACTGGTTTGGGAGTCGGAGGAACTGGGTTCAAATCCTACCTCTGATGCTTTAAACCTGTATAACTTTGGGGAAAAAACCCTCCACCTACTAGGGTCCAATTTACCTCATCTGTAAAATGAAGGGGTTAGCCTAGATGACCTCTGATATCCTTATCTCACTCTAGAACATAGTTATAGATTCATGATCCTATGATCCCTTCATTACTTACCTTCCTTTTCCCCTTCTCCCATCCTATATAAGCATCATCCAAATAGTAGATGGCAAATGTAAGGTACAGAGATAGTCAATCATTTTCCAAAATTCATATGGCAAATCAGTAACAAAGTTGGGTATATAATTAGATACGTGAGTCCTCAACTTAATGTTCTCAGAAGTGATCATCCCTTCATGATATCCTGCAAGAATATAACATTCTTACGATCTGACCATTCTAGTCCAATTAGATACGTAAACATACTAGAATCCTTATGTCCTAATCATATTGCCTACTCTAGCATAACTTGACTGTTTTATAAAGCCCTTTAAAATCATCCTGTCAAGAAAATACAATTGTAGGACAGATTTAAGTGTTCTGAAATAGTCACTACATTTTCACTTACATGGATTTTGAGGGTCAAAGCTATGCATTTTTATCAGATATTTTATTATCTTTCAACCTTTGTGAAGATCAATGTGTTAGAAAACGGGAAGAAATTTTTCTCAAATGTTAAAGTGATTTGGTACAAAGGAAACACTAATGAGAATTTTTATTACTTTATAGAAAGTTTCTTATCTGATGAAATGTGGATGACATTTTAGTTTTGAGAACATGAATGATTTTTTAGTTCCATAACACTTCCTGAAACCAAGCACCAAGCAAAATAAGATATACTCATTTAGAGAGGAAGAATGTTTCCTTCTCTAGAAGTTCTCTTTAAAATGTGAGTCCACAAGAGATGTGGAATGTTTAGTGGAAAAAGAGCATGATTATAAGTTTAGTACTTTTTCTTGTGATTGAACCACTACTGGCACTTTGACTTCCCCAAGTATCTGATCTATTAATATAGCTTCTAAGGAGAGAAAGCAATTGAATCCAGTCCAATAAACATTTATTAAATGCCTACTATACAGAAGACGAGAGGAAGCATGGTAGAGTATCCAAGGAGACTTCCCTTGGAGTCACAAAAACCTAGGTTCCAGTCCTCTAAAACACATGGGCTTTGTGGCCAGGGACAAATCACTCCACCTTCCAGGGCTCAAAGACACCTCTCTAAGGCTCTCTAAGTTACAAACAACTTGTCTATAAGAACAGATAAAGAAAGTTTCCACAACCAGGAGTTGCCAATAAAAATGAAACCACAGATATGGATCTTCCCTCCTCCTCCAAAAGTACGAGCTCAATTTCCTAAGGACTTAAGATAAAAAGACAAAATGAAAAATATCATTTCCTGGCCAAAAGGGAAATATAACATGTAAATAGATATATGTGCATATGTATGTCTATATACTTGCATGTGTTATATATAATAAATTATTTGGTATAGTCTTACTTTTATTATATTGTTAAATATATTGTATTATTAAATATGTTTATATATAAACTATGTTTTGCTATTTAATTATTATATGTTGTTTATTATGTGTTTTAAAGTATATACTTACATATAAATTATGTTTATAATATTAAAATTAGCAAAGACTGCTAATAATGTTACTAATTACATTAAAAATTAAACATAATTTATAAATATAAAAATTAATAATGTGCTGTATGTAATTATAATGTTTAATAATATTTTGTCTATGGCTATCCAATCTAATCATTCTATATTGTTATGGTATTTAATAATTAATGATATATTATAGATTATACATAATGTATATCATATAGGCCTATGATTGCAAACCTATGGCACTTGTGCCAAAGAGGGCACACAGAGCATTCTCTGTGAGCAAGCTCACTACCCTCCCCCTCATCCCCACCAACAGTTCATTACTAGAAAGGCAGAAGGACTCAAGTGGAGCTGCTTCCCTCCCCCTCATATCATCTACCTCTCTGCCCAGCAATAGGAGCCTTCCTCCCTCTCCTATGTGGGGGTGGGCGGGCACAGCACATGGTCTCTAAAGGTTTCCCATCACTGATATAGGCTATACTGTGGTCTGTTATTTTAGAATTTATTATGATAGATTATTGCATATATATCTGTATCAAAGACATTTCTCTAAGACTATTTGTTACAGCAGAATTATCTATCATAATAAGTAGAAGTTTCCACACCATATTTTTAAATATATTATATCATTATTAAATAATATATATGCTTAAATATAAATTGTTTTATATATTATTATTATAAATGCATAATGTGTATTATGTATTATTGAAGTATATATTTATACATAGATATGTTCATAATATTAGAATTAGCAAAGACATTGCTAATAATGTTAATAATCACATTGATAATCAAACTGTTTATAAATATGACATTTAATAATACACAGCATATAATCCTATATATCACATATGTATATATCAATATGTATATAGGTTGGGCAACTAGGTGGTGCAGTAGACAGAGTGCTAGGACAGGAGACAAGAAGACTCATCTTCCTGAGTTCAAATCTGGCCTCACACTTAATACGACCCCAAGCAAGTCACCACACTGTACGCCTCAGTTTCCTCATCTATAAAATGAGCTGGAGAAGGAAATGGCAAAGCACTCCAGTATCTTTGCCAAAAAAAACCTCAAATGGGGTTACAACGAGTCAGACGTTGACTCTGACACCTATTGAGATGCATATCTGGTAATTTGAGGAGAGAGAACACTAGCAATTATAGAAATCAGAAGCAGCTTCCTGTGAGAGGCAAAACAAAGGGAAAAAAGTCTGGGAAGAGTTGTGCTTCCTACCTCCATTCCTTGCCTCCAGCCCCACTTCTCCTAGAGCAGAGGTCACAACATATGGCTCTCGAACTACATCTGCCTCCACTTCCCTACCAGACACTCCCGGCAGAGCCCCAGGATGTGCCCCAGGGGGCCCTTCAGCCCCCACCCCATATTCCAGCACCTTCCACCTCCATCCTCCTCCTTCCGCAGGCGTTTATGGCTCTCACAGCCAAAAAGGTTGCCTACCGTTGTCCTAGAGGAAATGTTCCTCCCACTTTAAGTTTCAGTAGAATTTCCCAGCTGAAAAGCATGAATGAGTCAATACTCACTTTAGCCTTGAATAGCAAACTGGCCCCCAGACCCTGTTTAACTCCCCTCCCCCCAATCAAGAACACCAAGAACAGAACACCAAGCCAAGGCAGGTACATTATCTGCCTTGCCACCTCCTATACCCTCATCCCACCCCATCTCCTTCCACCTTTTGTTCAGGCAACAAAAACCAAATCAATATTAGATCTGCATCAGGAAATGACAGGCTCTAAGGCTCACATCACATCCCTGTCCTTAACTGGTCCCTCTTGTGGACCATACTGTTCATGGAGTTTTCTTGGCAAAGATACTGGAGTGGTTTGCCATTTCCTTCTCTAGTGGATTAAGGCACAGGATAAGTGACTTATCCAAAGACATAGAGCTAGTCAGTAATTATGTGAGGTCACATTTGAACTCCAGGGCCAGGGCTTTATCCACTGGATCTTCTAGCTGCCTTTTCATTGGCTATTACTCCCAGATAAATGGCCCCTGAATGTATGCTTCCCAAGGGCAGATAATATCTCACTTCTGAATTTGTTTCCCAGTATCTACTGTGGTGCCAGGAGCTTAATAAATTTTAATTGATTAATTGAATCCTTTTAATGAAGAAAGACCTAACCAAGGGGAGAAAAACATTCAAATTTAGTAAATCAACAACAGTTGCTGAGCAGTAGTACTTGAAATGAGATTGTCCCTTTCTTCTGAAATAATCCCCCCAAAAATCATCCTTTTTCCTCCAAGTCCTGTTTTGGGGTTCATTTTCATGTTCATGAAAGTGAAAGATTGACAGCACTGGCTGAAGTAGGAAAGAAAGCAAGCAGGCCCCTTGGCAGCTTTTCTGACAGCTGCACTAATACACTACAACTCTGACATGAAATTTCCTCAAGATTCCAAGGCATCGCCTTCCCAGGACAGTCCGTCAATAAAGGGGAACCGTGCTGCTTTTTGAACAACTGACAAATGTCCACTGGGGGCTAATTGGAGTTGACCATGCCCATTTTTCATGTGAAAAAACATAGTTAAATCTATCTTCGAATGAAAGCAGTTCTCCAGCAAATGAGGATGTTAGAGAAAATCATGCACCAGGTGGAACATTTCAAGCCCTCTCCTCCAAGGATATTTCTTCCTGAACTCTCTGGGCTCTGCTTTAAGTTCCATTCTGGTGACCAGAAAAATATGAAAAAGAAGTTTAATGCAGAGAGGGATGTTTACTTACAGCCAGAATATGACGAGCAGAATTCAATACATGGGGACTTGCACACGGAATAAAACTTCCAAGGTACCACTGGTGCACTCAAATATAAATAACCAAAATGCAGTATTCACAAGAAAAACTCTTCAATTGAAAGCCCAGGCAAAACACAATAAAAGTACCCTGCTGATGCTTAAGTCATGGAGGAAACAAATTGAAACTATAAGTGCTCCTGTCATTTCTTTGAATTGCTCCAACACCTTGACCTTGGTTCCAGGTTTGTTTGTTTGCTTGCTTGCTTGCTTTTTGCAATAAAACATTCAGCTCCTCTAAAATCCTGAGCATATTTGTTGGTAGGGTGGAAAACTTAGCTTTGATCATACAGACTCTACTTCCTAAATGGATTTCCTTGCTGACTTGCACCCAAAAACCACAGATTAAGGTTAGAGGAAAAAATACATTTGTCTTCTCCTGCAGGTACATACCTTACAACCCCAAGTTTAAGTACAAGGTTCAATCGTTTTTCAGTCAGGTCCAACTTCAGGACCATAGTTTGCCATTTCCTTCTTCAGCTTATTTTATGGATAAGGAAACTGAGGCAAATAGGATTAAGTGACTTGCCCAGGGTAGCCCAACTAATAAATATCTGAGACCAGATTTGAATTTAGGAAGATGAGTCTTCCTGACTCCAGGCTTGGCACTCTATCCATTTTACCACCTAGCAGCCCTTTAAATATAGTATCTCATTAATTTTGAAGAAAATATTATTTGAAAGGAATATTATTCTGAATTTTGTTTTTAAAAGAAATATTTTTTAAAGGAAGAACTCTATGTAGGTAAGGACTATGATGCTTAATTTTATATATTTATTATATTTGCATGTTATATTTCTATTATTTCTATTTATTATTATTATTTATTATTAAATTTATCTATATCTAAGCTTGTTATGTATTATACATACACATATACATATTCCTATGAGCATATATGCATATATATATATATATATATATATATACTCTATTACAGAGACCAGCTGAAAAAAATTCATAAAATTTAGAATTGGACTGGTGGCTCAGGCCTGTAATTCCTGCAATGGGAGAGGCTGAAGCTGGTTGATCTCTTGAGCTCAATTTGAGTTCTCCAAGAGCTAGAGGGCAGGAAGGAAGGTGGTTCTGGCCACCAGGCTGTCTGAGGAAATCTGAATTACTCCATCCCAGACCAAAAACAAAGCAGGTCAAGTTCCCATGATGCTGATCAGCAGAGGATGTCAGGCCAGTGAGTAGAATACTTCCTGCACTTCCCGTTGGACAAAATAGGGAGATAAAACCTCAACAACAAAAAAAAAGTCTAGCAAAAACTTTACAGTGTATCTATTGCACCTTATCCCCTTCATTCTATAACTTCAATTTTTTTTAATCCTTTTCTTAAAGATACACTATTTTTGAGGCACTGTTCTAGACTGTTAGAAATATCAGGGAAAATAAAATAGCCCCAGTGGAAAAGGAGTTTATATTCATCCAAAATATAATAAGGAAGTGCATTAAGTGGTTATTAATCAGTCAATAAAACATTTATCAAGCACCTTTTATGTGTGGGAGAGGTGAGGGATACAAAGAAGTCCAAAGGAGTTTAGGCTGGTAGGAAATAAAGAAATGGCTGGTCTCAGTGTCCACCTTAAATGTCAGTTTAGAAGAGCTGTCTACTCTACTTGGGTAACTAGGTGGCACAGTGGATAGAGTACCAGTTCTGGAGTCAGAAAGACTCGTCTTTCTGACTTCAAATCTGATCTCAGACTGTTAGCTACGTGACCCTGGACAAGTCATTTAACTGTGTTTGCTTCAGTTTCCTCATCCATAAAATTAACTGGAGAAGGAAATGGCAAACCATTGCAGTATCTTGCCCTGGGCTGCTAGGTAGCAGAGTCAGTCACAAGTCAGAACAACTCCACTCTGCATTCAGAGGCATCCCAAGACCAGAAGATACTGATGTGATTTGTCTTTGGGTATACAACTGATAAGGGGCAGAGTCAGGATTCAAACTCTGGTCCTCCAAATCCAATTCTAGTGCTCATTTTACTCTTTACCCAAGAGGAGAATATAAAATGTTTGTCATGGTTGAAACAAGCATATTCCTTTCAAGTACATTTTTTAAAACTTTGGGTCTATGATTTCATCAAAGTACTCTTGATATGGAAACTCCTACTACACATCAGCAAGTTGCTTGTAACTTATAACTTTGGAGAGTTGACTGCACCACTAAGAATTTAAGTGATCTACTAATGGATAGTGTCTGAACCAGGACTTGAACAGGTAGGTCTTCTTAACCTCAAGGCCAAACCTCTGTCCTCCATGCCATGTTGCCTCATTTTTCAATATGTGCAAAATTTCAGACTAGATTAGCAAAAGGAAATGGTACTACATAGTAGAATGAGTTGAGAAAACTAGGTTTTAGTCATGTAACTTCAATTCATTAGCTGTGTGACGATAAGCATTCTCCTCAATCTTTTTGGAACTCAGTAATTTCATCCCTAAAAAGAAGTCAATACAGAAGATATTTTAGATCTCTGAAATCTTTTGCTTCTATGAAAGT
The DNA here is from genome assembly GCF_016433145.1 of Gracilinanus agilis. NCBI lineage: Eukaryota > Metazoa > Chordata > Mammalia > Didelphimorphia > Didelphidae > Gracilinanus > Gracilinanus agilis. The sequence continues at coordinate 449,631,886 of NC_058132.1, forward strand.
ATTTTCTAGCTGGAGTTCCCTGGGAACATGTTTTAATGAATAAATAAAAATACTTTGTAATTAAGGCATTATTTATATATAAATAGTATTGTTCTTGAAAAAATATTTCTCACATTATTTAAAATACTTACCCCCTTTAGAGGAAGCTAGGTTGCTCAGTGGACTGAGAGCCAGGCCTAGAGACCTGGGTTCAGATCTGGATTTAGACACCTCCTAGCTGTGTGACCCTGGGCAAGTCTCTTAACCCCCATTGCATGGCCCTTACCTATCTTCTGCCTTGGATACAAAACATAATATTGATGTTAAGGCAGTAGGTAAGGGTTTAAAAAATAAATTAATTAAATTAAATATTCTCTTTGCAATATTTCAAATGCTGTTACTTTGCACAGTCTCTAAATAAGCATTTTGTTAAGGAAAGGTAAATTTCATCATGGAATTTTCTGCAGCAAATTCCCAATCAGTGGAATCTAGATTTTAATGTATAAGAACTGGTTATTCCTCTGCCACAAAAAGGCCTGTTGCCGTCTCATTAATTTAGTCATGACCATTGACTTAGACCTCCAGGCCCAAAAGAGTATTGTATAGAGATAAATTTAAAAGGGCCAGGAAGTATATAAGGTCACCAGAAACTTTGACTCAAACATTAATGGCCCTCTACAGCCCAGGTAGCAAACAATATTTTAGTCAGTACTGACATTTGCAAGTTGGGACTTGCGTTCAAACCCCACCTCTAGTGGTCATTCCCTTCAAGACGCCCAACCTTTTTGCTCCTCAGTTAGCTCACATGTAAAATGTATTAAAAAAAAAAACAAGGAAGGAGAGAGCTAAATTAGATGACAACTGAGTTTATATTCTAATTCTGTAACTCTGTTTATATAATCACTATTAGCTGTAATAGGGAAATTTAGGGTATTTTATAGATATATATATAAAACATGGCCACCAGGAATCAACAGTTCAGATTGATTCCATAATTAAATCAGACCCAAGTCAGCATCGGGTTAAGGCAAGTTTATTTACAATCAGGAAGGTAAAAGTATAGGAATAAAGAGAAAGGGAGAGGCTAGTCCAGGCCTGGTCAGGGCTGGACGAGAGAGAAGGTTAAGAGGCTAAATAAATGAGGCTACAAGCCACAAGGCCTAACAACCAGATAGGCTGGTGCCTGCTTGGGTAGAGTTTGGAAGCGGCCTAGGTAGGCCAAGGAAGTCAGCCTAACTTACCCACGTGACGATACAGAGTGGAAGCGTTCTGTGGTCTCAGGAGATCCTTCAGCACTGAGTTCGAAGGGGGAACTGCCTCCACAGGATGTAACCAACATACTTAAAGAGATGGTGTCTCTCGTCACTTCCTGTGGGTCCACCTCTAATTCAAGTGGACAAATGGCAGCCTCTACATTGATTTGGACTGCCCTAAGGGCAGTCCCTTGTTCTTGATTTGTTTCTTGTTGTCAAATGTGGGTAACTCATCTCCCCTCCCCACTAAGGAAGGTGAGGATTACATCATTTCTACACCTAGGATGAGTAGATTTTTGACTATGAATGGGCTAGAGTTAATTCCATTTACACATAGCTGAAGACAAATATATAGGGATTGGCCTTATTTCTATCTTTAGGCTTAGTCATTCTGAGTCTCAGGCATAATGTGACAGAGAACATTCCACCTATGTCCTCAGTCATCAAAACAAACTCAGTTGTCAGTTCACCAAACATCTCAAAACAAAACAAACTAAAAGCTTATTCAATGAAACACTCCTCTGTCCAAAATAACATTCACTAGGAGAATCTGCCATAAAACAATGAATATATTTTCCAACTAAAATTAGACCTTTCAACATGCTCAGGGGAAATGCATGATTGCGTATACTTCATTCAAACAATTCTTTTGCAAGAGGATCATTTTTTTTTTTTTGCCTCTTTGGACACTTAGCATATGGAGGATAAGAGCAGAGACTGGAGAACTTTTAAAACTTTTAGGCAAAGAAGAAGCTGATTGACAGTACTCATCAACGGATGGAAGAGTTGTCAGTCTTCCAAACTAAAATGAAATTATGGGCTAACAGAGGGAAAAAATAAAGACAGAAAAATCAAACTGGACAACTTTTCACACATTAAAGCAATCACCTCACATGCTGAGAAGTTGACGGTTATGCCCTAACTGACATTTCCTACTAGATTTTCCAGGAGTAGATGTCTAGCTAGAGTAACATAATGAAGTCATCCATCTCTGAGTTTCTAGCACCCCTAGTGCCTAACAGGCTCAGGTTTCTGTATAAACTGAGAAAATTGACCCTTCTTCCTCTCCCTCTCAGCAGCCTACTATCAGCAAAGCACATAATAGCATACGAGAAAGAACTGAAAGGTATGTATTAGACCTGCTATCTGTCCCACTGGGGTTTGGTGCTTGGGATTTTCCTGCTTCATTCAATATATATTTACTGAATTCCCAGTAAGTGCATAGCAATGTACTAGCTGCTGCAGAGGAAATTAAATAAATGCACAGATTCTGACTTCAAAGAGCTTATGGTTCAAGACCATAGTACTCCTGTGGTGGCAGAGTCACAATTCATGTCAGTCCAAGACAGGTCCAGGAAATACATGCAGTCTCCATAAAGAGACTGAAGCTTTGAAGAGACAGGTTGAATTGAATAATTTAACTGTCTATATCTTCCCCCAAAAGTGACACTGATCTCCTGGTCTGATTCTCTACTTGGAATAAATTTCTTGCTTCTTTCTTCTGGAGGCAGCTAGGTGATGCAAAGAGTAGAGTACTATTCCTGATGTCTAGAAGACTTGAGTTTAAATCCAGTCTCAGCTACTTATTAGCTCTTTTGCCCTAGACAAGTTTCTTAACCTTTTTCTTCCTCAGTTACCTAGTTATCTTAACTGTAAAATGGGAAAAAATAGATTTATTTATATATATTTATATTATATAAATTATATACAATAATATATAAATACACAATAATACATATATATACAATATACACAATATACACATATGCAAGAATATATCTCATTTGTTTTTCCATTATATTTCCATTTTATGTGTGTGTGTATGTATGTGATACAGATTAAATGTTTATTCCTCTCCTCAATCCCTTGGAATTGGGCACCATTAATATATACTATGCTTAGAACCCTGGACACAAAAACAAACAAAAAAATATAGTCCTTACCTTCAAGGAACTTGTCTCTACCAAGAAAGACAATTCACATATCTACAAATATAAGACACCACTGGTGGTGTCATCATGTCCACAATATATCAGCCTAGATATATTGGCAACATAGGATAGCCACAATGGCAATGCTTGCACAAGATGTATGGATGCCTAGCCTTAGTTTATTTAACTGTGCATGAATCCTAATTCTGGTCGCATTCTTCTTCCTCCTGAAGGTATTGCCTCTCCTATATTCTGTGATTGCCCTTAGATTATGTGATTGTACATGTTAGCCCATTTCCAAGAGGTCATGACATTTATGGTTTAATGAGAGATCAAGACTTACATGAAAAGTTAAATGAAAATATAAGGAAGCACGAGATGCCAAAGTAGAAATGCCAGGTACCTTGTGAAGATGTGACTTTGTCTCATTACAGTTATGACACATAGAGAAGTGAGAGTTGGACATAGTCTGACAAGCACTCTAGATTTTAAGACAACAAATTTCAAAAGAGTAGGATAAATAGTCTACAGAGAAGGCTGACTCAATAAAAAGGGGGTGATAGAGTGAGGAATGGCAAAACAAATTGTGATACCATAAGAAATGATGAATATGAAAAGGCACGAGAATACATATGAAATCATTCAGAGTGAAAGAAGCTATTTACACAATAATTAAAACAATGCAAATGGAAGAAACAAAAATAACAACAAAAGAAAACAGCATGCTATGTAATTATAATCACCAAGTTTGTGCTGAAAAAAAGGGATGAGAAAATTTGTCTCCCTCCTTTCTTTTTGCTGAGGTGGGGGACTATGGGTATGGAACATTACATATTCAGTCATACTTAGCTGACTTGACTAGTTTCTTGGAACTGGCTTTTTCTTGCTCTTTTATTCTTTCTTACAAAGGATGATTTACTGAGTAGGAGAGGAAAGAATAATAAATTTGGAAATGACAATAATGTAAAAACAAGATTTCCATAAGATCTTTAAATTTTTTTAAAGGAATATTTTTGTTCAGTTGTTTTTTTCCATCACATCCAACTCTTTTTGACCCCATTTGACATTTTCTTTGCAAATATACTGGAGTGGTTTGCCATTTCCTTCTCCAGCTCATTTTATAGATGAGGAAACTAAGGCAAGCAGCATTAAGTGACTTACCTAGGATGGCACAGCTAGTAAGTGTCTAAGCCCAAATTTGACTTCAGGAAGATGCATCATCCTGACTCTAAACCCAGAATTCTATCCACTGTGATACCTAACAAACCAATGCAAGATACTAGTTTGCTGTCTCCTTCTCCACTTCAGCTCATTTAACAAATGAAAAAAACTGAGACCAACAGGGTTAAGTTAAGCCCAGGGTCATATGGCTAGTAAGTGTCTATGGTCAGATTTGAATGCTCTATCCCCTTACTTAACTGTCCTTTAGGGACAGGAAACAATAAAGAATGAAATTCTAATGACGTTATCATAAATTATTCCAATGAGAAAGAAAATGGTGGGTTATTTAAAGACCCTGAGGCAAAACCACATGAAACTAATCATTCAATATGGATTTTTGAAATATATGTACAAAAGATGGACACTTAAGCAGATAGCTAACAATAAATACCAAAAGAGCAGCATAATCCTATAAGAATTATGTCAAGAATGCTAAAAACTGGAATAATCTGATGCTTGCTCTGAATGCTTAACACAATAAAAAGACCTTTAGCTGGATGGAGAAGGGAGGAAAGAGGAAAATCACACTCCTTGGGATAGATTGAATAGCTATAAAATACAGAAATAAGACACTCCTACCCTTTTTACTTTTATTTGCTTTACCTAGGGAAGTAGAATAGTATAATAGATAGAGAACTAAAATGGAAAGCAGAAAAATTTCAGTTCAAGTCCTTTCTTGGTACTTACCAGCTATATGTGACCCTGGACAGGTTACTTAACCTCAATTAGCATCAGTTTCCACATCTGTAAAATTTAGATAAAAATAGCACCTCCTTCACAGGGTTGTTATAAAGATAAAATAAGCCAATATATGTAAAACATATATAAATATTAGGCATTATTGTTATTATTATGTAGGGGAGAGCCTCTGTGGCATTGGGTTAATTCTCTACTAAGCATTTCTGGGAGAATATGTATAAAAAAAAATCAATCAACAAGCACTCCTAATAAGCACTGCCTATGTTCCAGGAGCCATGCTTAGGACCCTGGACACAAAGACAAAAAAAAAATAGTCCTTGCCTTCAAGGAACTTGTCTCTGTCAAGAAAGACAATTCACATATCTACAAATATAAGACCACTGGTGTTGTCATCACATCCACAATATATCAGCCTAGATGTCTTTGACAACATAGGGTAGCCGCAATGGCATTCTCTGGGTTGAATCATTTCCTCCAACCTGTTCTTATCATGGCAGGTTGCCAAAGACAGAGTGATCACTGCCTCAAAGTTACACTCAAATTCTCTTAGGGTCCTATGAGGAACAGTGTTGAGGGTGTAAAATTTAAAATTAATATCCAATAACACCAAGTATTATATTTTATAATATTTATTTATTAATAATCACTTTAAGTAGAAGAAATAAAAAGAACAAAATTAGCACACAACGTGAGAAGGGACATGGGAAGCTGGGAAAGAGAGTTCTGGGATTCGGATTCTAATTACACAAGGGGAAATACACTGCATCCACTCTAATTCCTGAACACCAAAACTTACTCCTATTTACATGTCAGCCAATGACAGTAGCACTTTTAAATTTTGAACATAATCATTTACTTCATAATAGAGCAAAAGAAATAATATTATACTCATATACAAAGTGTATAAAAAATAAAACACATGAAAATCTACACATAATGCACCATTAGAAATGATGAGCAGATTAATTTTTTTTAAACTTGGAAACAACTGCATGAGATAATGAAAAGGGAAACAAGTAGGGGGCAGCTAGATACCTTAGTGGATTGAGAGCCAAGATGAGAGGTGAGAAGTCCTGGGTTTAAATATAGCCTCAGAAACACCCAGGCAAGTCATTTTTTAAAATTTATTTAGAATATTTTTCCATAATTACATGATTCATGATTTTTCCCACCCCTCTTCCCTCCACCCTCTTGGAGCTGTCAAACAATTTTATTGAGTTATAAACGTATCATTTTTCAAGGCCTATTTCCATGTTATTCATATTTACAATAGAATGAACTTTTAACATCAAAACCCCAATCACATCCCCATCGAACCACGTGACTGATCATGTTTTTCTTCTCCATTTCTGTTGGTCAAGTCATTTAATCCCCATTTCCTAGCCTTTATTGCTCTTCTGCCTTGAAAACAACACACAGTCTTGATTCTAAAATGGAGGGTAAGTGTTTGTTTTTAAAAAGAGTAAAATGAGTGGGACCAAAAGAAAATTATATACAACTTTAGATTTAATATTTGAAGAATAACTTTTGAATGTTTACCTTCAGAGAATGAACTGATAAATGGAAATACAAAAGACATAATCTATAAAATTTGCCAGATGATACCTTCTATGAAGGGGAAAGAGGACACTGAATCAAAAATTTTAATTAATTAATTGTTTTTTTTAAAAAAAAAGTAAAAATCCACACATAAATAAAAACCTGGGTTATCTTATCCTATCAATGCTTTTAATTATCTTGGGGAACTGAGGGAAAGAAGTTTAGTTATACATCTATTGTTATGAGCAATGACTTCTTGGGATAATGTCTTTCTTGATTTGTGCCTAAATTGGATTTAAATAAGGTTGAGTTGCACAAAGTCATCACATCGAAGTCGGGGGCAAGACAAAAGTCAAGATGACTGGCAATGGGCCAGGATACAATGAATGACCCTAGTGTCTTTGATGTCTAGTCATATATTTACACAGAACTGAAAGGGAAGCTTTTGAGGCAGGTGAACCTATGTGCTTGGAGTAAGACACATCTCTGGACTGCAGACTTGGATGTCATTAGTCCATTCTGGAATATCTGCACTGTATGGAACTGTTTTTCTGCTTACTGTTTATCTGCTATTTCTTACCAATCATCAGCTGGGCAAATACTCTTTTCTTTGATACTGTAATATAATATTTATCAGTTCATTCAATTTAGAATCCCCTTTTAAAAGGACATTCAGAAGTTGTTACCTCTTAATGTGAATAGAAGTTCCCCTTAAGCCAGAGAATAGCAAAGGTCATTAGACAGGCTTTCTCTGGACAATAGTGACCAGACCAACTAGTTTTCACACATCCACATGTTGGATTGTCCAATCAGAGCTCGCAACAACTCAGTTCAAGTTGATTCTTTAAGTCAAGCAAACAAACCTAGCTGGCTCTGCTGGCCACAAATTGCCATAAAACCTCCTCTGCCTTTCCTTCCCAAACAAGAGATGCAACATGGAGTAACACATCGGAAACTTCACTTCTGTCCAACTCTAGGTAACAAATAAGGGGAAATAATTTGAAGCTCTTGGCTAGAGAAATTAAATTTTCTCTTACACCAATAAGAAATCCCTCAACTTCTTGCTGCCATATATTCAACAGAGCAGCTTTTCAGTCCCCTATCATGACTTCAGTTCTTCCCCTCAAGTTTCAAGTCAAGTTTAGTGGCTCTTCAGTGGCTGAAATAAGACTTCTTGACTCAGTTTTCACTTAAGCAATAACAACTCTCCAAATTTCTCCTATGAAATCAGTAGTCCTTTCTAAATCATGCTTTAGTCTCCAAATGTTTGTTTCTATTTTTTGTTTTGCTCTCCTTAGTCATAATGCATTGCATGCAAATGAACTGAAGTGCCATAACCTCCTACAGCTACAAATTCTTTAATACAGTCCTCCATCTCATTTGAGAGTCTTCAGTTGTGTTTCTTTTAAGACCTTGTTTTTAGTTTTTAGTAAATAAAAGTTCTTTCTCTGCTCCTTTCTTTAAATCATTAAATTGCTCAAATACAAGTGAGATACATGTGAAATACAAGTGAGATACAAGTGAAATACAAGTGAGATAAATGAATCACAAGGTTATTTAAATATTTTGATAGCATACTTTAATAACGAAGAAATATTTTATTTAATTTTTTAATTTAAAAATAAAGAAAATAAACATTTTCTTTATAAACATATTTTAACATTTTTATTAAAACTTTGTTTTAAGCAGACTTTTCCTACTCATTTAAAAATGTTCATCTGTAACAGCAGTATCCTTTGACAGTTGACATAACTTTTATTTTACATAAAAATGCTTTTTCTGTCCCTTTCATCATGAAATTGCTTGATTTGAATAAAGCAGTATCTTAAGGGCAATGTACTTTTCACAAGCATGTACAAAAGAAATACAAAGTAAGTGGTGGAGAAGGTGCTAGCAGTTAATGAAGAAAGGCTTCATTAATAAGATAGCATCTGAGGTGAACTTTGAAGGAAACTAAGGATTCTAGGAAGAGGGAGTTCATTCCAGGCAAAGGACCAGGGAGAAACAATTGAAAAGGCATAGAAATAGGAGATGGATTGTTGTCAATGAATCACAGCAAAGAGGCCAGTTTAGCTGGACCATAAAATGTGTGAAGTGGAGATATGGTAGAATACAGCTAAAAAGGTAGAACCATGATGTGAAAGGCTTTAAATGCCTGAGAAGTTTGTACAGCTAGTTGCCGAGTAGTGTGAATGATGGATTCAATTAAAGTCTCATTATTTCAAATGTGCACTATTTATTTCCATTAGATTGGAATCAAATATTATATTTTATACATAACTATAATTTTGAATACTGTGAATTTGAATAATTTGATCCTTTTACCATATTCTTTTCTCATACCATCAGAATATTTTTGATATTTGATATTAGAGGTAATAAGAAACCACTTTAATTCAGTGAAAAGGGTAATGGACTGGTCCCATCTGTACTTTAGGAAATCACAAAGGATAAAAAAGTATAGATGAGCTGGGATTATTGATAGGAGAATTACTCATATCAATAACATATCACAGATCCATTGCCATATTGAAATATTTCTCTATCAAGAAAATGATGTTCAGAGTAGGGCATAATCTTCTTAAAGCAAAAATGGTTAACAAAGAATTGAAACCCAATTTAAATGACAAGATAAGTAAAAGGGCATATTGTTATCTTTTTTTAATTTTTAAACATTTATTAAATATTCATTTTTAACATGGTTACATGATTCATGCACCTACTTTCCCCTTCACCCCCCGCTCTCCCCCCACCCACGGCCAATGCACATTTCCACTGGTTTTAACATCTGTCATTGATCAAAACCTATTTCCAAATTGTTGTTAGTTGCATTGGTGTGGTAGTTTCAAGTCTACATCCCCAATCATATCCGCCTCAACCCATGTGTTCAAGCAGTTGTTTTTCTTATATGTTTCCTCTCCTGCAGTCCTTCCTCTGAATGTGGGTAGCGTTCTTTACCATAAATCCCTCAGAGCTGTCCTGTGTCATTGCTTTCTGCTGGTACAGAAGTCCAGCATTATTTCCCTTGATATTCTTCGTCTTTTGTTATTCCAAATGAAATTTGTTATAGTTTTTCCTAATTCAGTAAAGAAGTTTTTTGGTAATTTGATAGGTATGGCACTAAATAAGTAAATTAATTTGGATAGAATGGTCATTTTTATTATGTTAGCTCATCCTACCCATGAACAATTAATGGCTTTCCAATTGTTGAGATCCAGTTTTATTTGTTTGGAAAGTGTTTTGTAGTTGTTTTCGTATAATTGCTGTGTTTGTTTTGGTAGATAGATTCCCAAGTATTTTATATTGTCTAGGGTGATTTTAAATGGTGTTTCTCTTTCTACCTCTTGCTGCTGGGATGTGTTGGAAATATATAGAAATGCTGATGATTTATGTGCATTTATTTTGTATTCTGCAACTTTGCTAAAGTTGTTGATTATTTCTACAAACTTCTTGGTTGATTCTCTAGAATTTTTTAAGTAGATCATCATATCATCTGCAAAGAGTGATAGCTTAGTCTCCTCATTGCCTATTTTGATACCTTCAATTTCTTTTTCTTCTCTAATTGCTACTGCTAGTGTTTCTAGTACTATGTTGAATAATAGAGGTGATAATGGGCATCCTTGTTTCACACCTGATCTTATTGGGAAGGCTTCTAATTTATCCCCATTGCATATGATGCTTGTTGATGGTTATCAGCAAGCATCATATGCAATTAATTTTTGAAACCAAATGCAGGAAAGAGGCATAGCAAGGAAATAGTTATTGTTTCAAAGATCTGTGGATTTCAAAGGACTGTAAGTTCATTATGAGTTAACAATGTGACAAAGTGGTCAAAAAACTAATGTGTTATCATGCCAAATCAGGAGAAATATACCATCCAGACAAGGGGAATGATAGTACTACTATCTTCTGTAATTATCTGACAGCACCTGGAGGACTTGGTTCCATTCAAAACATTGGCAAGCCTTGAGGAGGACACCTAGGATGCTAAGCACTGAGAATACAAGTTCAAAGAATGAGCCTCTCTCTAATCCCAAGGAGCTTCAATTCTAATGTAGAAGACAACTACACATATAAGTATATATGGTATAAATATAAAACAAAGAAATACTAAACAGCTACATGCAAAGAGGTTTGAGATGGAAGGAACTAACAGTTAAGCAAATCAGTAAAGGCTCCGTGGATAAAGGATGCCTGCTTTTTTGTTTGTTTTGTTTTATTTTATTTGCTTCCTTAAATCCTTGCCTTCTGTTTTAGAATCAATACGTTCCAAGGCAGAAGAGTGTTAAGGTAGATAATTGAGGTTAAGTAACTTGCCAAGGGTCACACAGACAGGAAGTATCTGAATCCAGATTTGAACCCAAGGCTTACCATCTCCAGGCCTGACTTTCTATCCACTAAGCCACCTAGCTCCCCTTTAAGCTTCATCTTTAAGGAAGAGAGGGAATCTTTGAGAGAACATGAATTCTCTATCCACTGGACCATGCTGCCACCTCTTGTTTGAATATTTATTTACAAATAAGACTTGCAGTTTTTATGACTGGGAAACTGTTCTAACTCCAAAGATGCCTCCCTTTACATAAAGTTCTCTCCTTCCCTCTCTCCCTCCCTCCCTCCAAATGATGAAGTTTTGATATTTGCCAAGCAAGAAGACCATATAATTAGAGAATGTAACTAGTGGAACAAAGTTAAGAAACCAAACTGTGGGAGGAGAGTGTACACCTCCATCTCAACAGTAGTGTCCCACCCTCACTCCCTCAAAGTTTGTCTTCCACAGCTGGCTCTAATACCACTATATTCGTGCAAGACTGTGTACTCCAGAGTAGAATGTCCAAGTCCAATCCACACTAAACTGCACAGACCTGTACTACATCTCTTCAACCCCTACTGTATCCTGGTGTGTCCAACTACAATATACTTCCTGCTGAAGATAAAAATGTGAAGGATGGGGGTCTAGCAGTACCAGATCTTAAACTATACTAGAAAGCTGCAGTCATCAGAACAATATGGTACTGGCTAATAGACAGAAGAGATGATCTATGTAATAGACTAGGGGTAAATGACTTCAGTAAGCTATAAACCCAAAGATCCCAGGTTTGGGTAAAAGAACTCACTGTTTGACAAAAACCGCTGGGAAAATTAGAAAACAGTATAGGAAAAAATTAGGTTTATATCACCATCTTACACCCTATACCAAGATAAATTCAAAATGGGTAAATGACTTAAATATAAAAAGGGAAATGATAAATAAATTAGGTGAACATAGAATAATATACCTGTAAAATCTGTGGGAAAGGAAGGAATTTAAGACCAAGCAAGAGATGGAGGACATTGCAAAGTATAAAATGAATGACTTTGATTATATCAAATTTAAAAGGTTTATACAAACAAAACCAATGCAACCAAAATTAGAAGGAAAGCAAGAAACTGGGAGAACTTTTTTTATAACAAAACTCTCTAGGGGGCAGCTGGGTAGCTCAGTAGATTGAGAGCCAGGCCTAGAGATGGGAGGTCCTAGGTTCAAATCTGGTCTCAGACACTTCCCACCTGTGTGACCCTGGGCAAGTCACTTGATCCCTTACCACTCTTCTGCCTTAGAACCAATACAGAATATTGATTCTGAGGTGGAAGGTAAGTGTTTTTAAAAAAACTCTCTGACAAAGGTTTACTCTCCCAAATATATAAGGAACTAAGTCAATTGTACCAAAAAATCAAGCCATTCCTCAACTGATAAATGAGCAAAGTACATGAATAGGCAGTTTTCACATGATGAAATCAAAACTATCGATAAGCACATGAAAAAGTGTTCTAAATCTCTCCTGATTAGAAAAATGCAAATTAGAACAATTCTGAGGTACCACCTTATACCTAGCAGACTGGCCAATATGGCAGCAAAAGGAAAGTGATAAATGTTGGAGGGGATGTGGCAAAATTGGGATGCTAATACACTGCTGGTGGAGTTGTGAAATGGTCATTCTGGAGGGCAATTTGGAACTATGCCCAAAGGGATTTAAAAGACTGCCTGCCCTTTGATCCAGCCATACCACTGCTGGGTTTGTACCCCCAAAGATATAATAGGGAAAAATACTTGTACAAAAATATTGAGCTGAGCTCTTTGTGGTAGCAAAAAATTAGAAAATGAAGGAGTGTACATAGATTGAGGAATGGCTGAACAAACTGTGGTATCTGATGGTGATGGAATATTACTGTGCTGAAAGGAATAATGAACTGGAGGAAATTCATGTGAATTTGAAAGACCTCCAGGAATTGATGCAGAGCTAAAGGAATGGAACCAAGAGAACATTGTACACAGAGAATGAATCATGTATAAACCAGTAGAATTGCTTGTCAGCTCCGGGGCAGGGGAGGGAAGAGAGGTGAGGAAAAAAAACATGAATCATGGAACCATGGAAAACTATTCTAAATTTAAAAAAAAAATTTTTTTAAGAAACCGTACCCTCCCTCCTTCCTTACTTCAGAGTTTTGTCAATTCTCCAATAAGAGGGATCTAGAACTAGCCATTGACAACTGTGAATGTTACACACAATCTTTAACCAGCACTGTCTCTCATTAGACTGAGTTCTAGACCCACTTAGTAGCCAGGAATTGCAGTCTTGTTTTGTGACTGAATGAAGTGATGGTTGATCCAAAAAGGTCTTTCCCAACATAACACTCAGAATTCCATCTCCTACCTAAATATCCTTTGCATAGACTGTCCCCAGTGCCTAGAATACACACCTTTCTCCATCTTATTCTTGGAGCCTCTTGCTTGCTTTTTCAGGGCTTACTTTTGTGTGTCATCTGTTACAAAGAACGTTTTTCTCATCTCTTAGTAGTGCTCTTGTCTCAGGATCCTTTACATTCTTTTTTTTTTAAATGCATTTATTTAATTAATTAATTTAGAATATTTGCCCATGGTTACATGATTCATGTTCTTTCCCTACTCTCCTCTCTCCCTACTCCTGTAGCCAATGAGCAATTCAGCTGGGACCCTTTACATCCTTAAAAATTATTGAGGATCCCTCCCTCAAGAATTTTTATTAAATTCTTTTGCACTAAAAGTTTTGAAACACCCTATAATATGTATACACTTATGTATTTGCTTTTTGATACAGAGGAATGAAAGATCCTTGAGGTCACAGACTTCATTAAATATCCTATGACTAGCACAATGCCCAGTAATAGTAAGCATTTATTAAATGTTGAATGGGTTGGAAATGGAATTTAATTCAGTGATAAAATCATTCTATTATTGTTCTCACTATTGAGTTTTTTCTACTTACAGAAGAAACATAATTCTCACTATTTTGTACTGCCTAATTTTTTTAAATCACTGGGATTTAGTGTATTAAAAGATGCTACTATATTTCATAGTTCTTAGTGACCTCAAAGAATTAACTGGCCTTTTCTCTCTATGAATGAAATACTTTTTTGTTATCATTTTTTTCTGTGCTATTTATTTAGGCCCTTTGTCCCAAAGAGTATAGGTGAGTGGCTCAGGAAAACTAAGCCATTATATAAAGTCCATTGGAAGAGGAAGAAGGTAGAAAAATCAAGTTAAAAGTCATCTGCAGAAGAGGGAGGAAGGGAGGGAGAGTAGGTACAAGCGAGAAAAGAGGAGAGAGGGGAGGGGAATGGGAGAGATGAAAGGGAAATGTACCTCTGTCTGCAGTATGGTATTTTTAACTCCATTAGTGTCAGCTGTCTCACTGGAGCTTTTTCATATGGTAGATTTTATTTTTGTTTAAGGCCATAATGAGTGATAGGAGGCTGCTTTGGAAAGGCTGTCTATTCCATATTCAGTGTTTAGTTATCTACACTCAGATGCAGGGCAATCCTCACATAATATGTATTTTTAATTCTATTGCATGACAGTAGCACAGTGTCCTACATTTTCTAGCAGGTAGAATTTGGAGGGAAAATCTCATTTAAACAGATGTCCTCCAGAATAGTGCCTTGCACTTAGTAAGTGATACATCACTTAAATTCTCTTTGAAAGAGGGTGGTATTTGTCATTTGCACAGTAGTACCTGCCACTGAATTATTATCAAGAGTATTTCAGGACTGTTTCTCTTTAGAAGGAAACAGGTAAAAAGGATCCTAATTTACATGACTCTGAAGAGCCCCATTAACACTGTTCTATTACAGGCAAACAAAATTGGCATTCAGGATGCTAATTATAAATTTAGTAAATGGGTAAAAAGGCAATATGGATCTGAGCATAGCAGAAGGAGAGGAGGTTATGAATGGTTTTTCATGGTTAAAGGATTTTTGGAAGGCAGAAAATAAGTCTTATTAAGTAGTTCTCAAACTTTTTGTTCTTAAACCCCTCTTTAGATACTTAAAACTATTGAATAAAACTACCCCCAAAAACTTTTATTTATGTGTCCCTGAAAATGTCTTGGGTGTCTACCACTCCCCATGAATTCCTGGATCACACTGGATTAGATTCCTGGATTAGAACCATTGTTCTAATGAGTCAGTTAAATCTATAGGCTGTGTTGTGAGAAAGATTACTTAATTATTATTTAGGAGACCTAGCAGGAAGGACTAGAGAATTCTAAATGGAATGGGGAAGCAGGAAGTGTGTCTTCTCTCTCTGAGACAGACTCCATGGTGGTTAGGACAGGTTATAACAGACCCTGGGAGACCTCAGAGGAAGTGGAGCTTGTACCCTGAATCCCTGGGATCCTGAAGGAAGACTGTCATCTGCTTGTGGGAGATTTTAGTAGGGACTATTAATCACAACCTGAGTTGCAGGTTAACTTGGGCTGGGTTAGCTCCCAGAATCTACCCACCTGAAAGAGTGCAGATAGTGGTCCTGGAGGAGCTGCAACATCACTGGAGTGTTTCAGGACTCTGCTATGAGGATTCCCACTTCAGTCCTGCTATTCTTTGGGCCCTGCCTTGCTTTAGGTCTCAGTTCAGTGTAGATAAGTCCCTAACCTGCCCCTGTGGTTTGCCCATAGTCTGGAAGTGTAGAAACCCCTATTCCCATCTTTTAGACCATAGTTCCCTTAATTAAATTTGTTACAAACTCTCTTGTCATTTGCTAACTGGTTTTCACAGACCCCTTTGTCTACGTGGGGCAGGATGACAGGCCTAACTGTCACTTCTGTCTACAGTCTTTTCCCTTAACAGTTAAACCCAGCTTCCTTAACTTGTTAAGTTCCCACCTTTCCATTTCTGTCTCCTACTCATCCCTCTGAACCCACATATAATATTTAAGTTAACTCCCCTAGTTTTCCCCATAAGAGCTGCCAATTCTTAGTTACCCATGATATTGATAAGCTGAATTTGAATCCTGCCTCAGTTATTAATTAGGTGTCACTTAACCTCTCAGCCTCAGTTTCTTCATCTATAAAATAAGAATAATGACATTTCCTTACTTTACAGGAATCTTATGAGGCTTAAATGAGATAGTCTATCTAGAGCACTTTTCAAACCTTAAAAGTACTATATAAATGCTAGCTATTATTATCATCAGCTATTAGAATTTGGAAATGGCATTCAAATTCTTGCTTTGCCACTTCTTGACTGTGACCTCAGTTTTCATCTGTAAAATAAAAAGAATAGACTAGATAATCTCTAGTCTTAAATCTTTTGTCCCATGAATTTACTATAAAGTTTTAGAGATAGAAGCAGTTTTAGTCATCCTGTAGTCCGACACCTTCATTTTTTTGACAAGAAAATTAGTTTCCTTGGTTCCCAAAGAGGGTTCAGAGAGGTTCCATGAATTACCCAAGGTGACACAGTAGATGCAGATCAAGAATTCAAACTTATTGAGGATGCTGTCTTGCCACTTTTAAGTTTCAATTCCCTATTAACCACCTTTGTTTCATCCTTTCAAATCTAAAGATCAATTGCCTCAGTACAGAAAAGAGAAGCAAAGTAAGAGTTGACTGATGCTGCCTTTTTTTCTGTAGTCTGATATCATCACACCTTTTTTTGTTCTTGAGCAGTGATTTTAGGCCTTCTTTGATCTTCTTTTTGCTTCCAGAATAGATTTTTTTTTTAAACCCTTGTACTTTCGGTGTATTGTCTCATAGGTGGAAGAGTGGTAAGGGTGGGCAATGGGGGTCAAGTGACTTGCCCAGGGTCACACAGCTGGGAAGTGGCTGAGGCCAGGTTTGAACCTAGGACCTCCTGTCTCTAGGCCTGACTCTCACTCCACTGAGCTACCCAGCTGCTCCCAGAATAGATTTTTAAAGCCTTTTTTGTTATTCTTTCCAGCTACTTTTGAGATACCTTTGCCATCTTGCCACGCCTTTCTTTGAATTGTTTTAATTTTAGAGGAGGGGGAGGGCAGTGATCAGGATGGCTCTGATCAGTTGATTTCTTCCCACCCCAATTGATAAAATTATATAAGACAATAAACAGATAATAGAGACAATGAGATGTTAAGATTAAGAAGGGCTTATGTTTTATACTTTTTAATTGAAGCATGAGGAATTTCTCTATGATATTAGATGACATTTAGACATTAGTTGATCAGAGATCGTTCATGCTTTGTAGGCTTTTAAAAAGTGAGGGATTCACCAAGATGTCAGTCCAAGTGGAACATGGCTCTGAAGAAAGTGATGACTGGCAGTGCAGAAAAAAAGGCTCCTAAGAAGACCTCAGCCCTTGACCGAAAATTGTTTCTCTTGTCTCACCCAGAAAGGGACTTCTCTTCTGTAGGAATCTATTCCCTTTTCAGTTGGAATCTATTCCCTATTCTTTTTTTTAAAACCCTTAACTTCTGTGTATTGGCGCCTAGGTGGAAGAGTGGTAAGGGTGGGCAATGGGGGTCAAGTGACCTGCCCAGGGTCACACAGCTGGGAAGTGTCTGAGGCTCTATTCCCTATTCTGTAGGAATCTCTTCACCCACATCCAGTGAGTGAAACATTCAATAAATATTTATTAAGCATTTACTAAGTTCTAGAGTTACCAAAAAAGGTAATAACATGGTCCTTATCCTTGAGGTGTCCAAATTGAGGAGATTTATAGGTTTGCCAGTCTTGCCAAGGCAAAATATAAAAAATAAATAAGGTGCAAACAAAAGGGAATATCAAAGGGAATTGTTAGTAGTTGGAGGTAGGGAAGGCTGGGAAAGGCCTCTTACAGAAAGAACAATTTTTAGCTGAGTGATGAAGAAAGCCAGGGGGCAGTCAGGGAACAGCACCAACAGTCAAGAAATGAGACAATTCTGAGAAAAGTGACTTCCTGCAGGCAAGAAAAAAGCCATCCCCGCCTTTAAGAGAAGGAACAGACTAAGATAGTCCAGCTAAACAACCTGCTCTACCTAAGAGAAAGCAGCATGAAGATACTATAAGAAGGGAAATGACTTTGGGACTCTGCAGTTCTAGATGAGTGAATTGCCTGACTGGTTGTGTATTTATCTACTAGAAATCCTTATTATCCTTAAGTGGGAGACCACCATTTTATCCTTAAGTGGTTCCCCACTTAAGGATAAAATGTGGTGTATACACTTCTGGTGATTAAATCTAAAAATAGGCAGGGGAGAGTTAATCCCATCTTCACGTGGCCTCTATATTCTATTTTATGACTTCTAGTTCTTACTTTCTCAACTCCAATTATAACATGATATTTGGAGGTCCATTAACTTTCAATAGCAGTTTTGTCATAGTGGGTATAGCAAAGAAAATATTTGGCGATTTTGTGGGAGCAAGAATGAAAAGGTATAAGATAATGTCTAAATGAACATGGAAGGGAACAAGAATATTGTCCTTGTAGTAAATGAAACTATATAAAGAAAAAATTATAAATTAACCATTTCCTTATGAGTATACAAAAGATGTTTCACTCTTTTTGAGCTTGTTTTGATAGAAGTCAACATTGACTTAACAAAGGGCCAACCTCAACTGCCTTCTGATGCAAATATCATATATTCAGTGGTGTGCTTTAGCCAGCTCAACCTCATTATTAAATTTTCAAGGATAGCATTTACAACTTAGAAATTGGCAAAAATTACAAATCATTAATTTATCTACTATTTTGTTGATTGTATAGACATTAAAAAGTGATCATGAAAGTATAAACCTGAGAGATGACGCTTAAAAGGCTGTCACTGTCACGTGGGAACAACTCGGAAGTTCAGTGGATAGAGAGCCAAAGCTAAAGATGGGAGGTCCTGGGTTTAAATCTGGCAGCAGACACTTCCTAATAGGATAATACTGAGCAAGTCACTTGACTCCCAATTGCCTAGCCCTTACTATTCTTCTGCCTTTTAACCAGTGCTTAGTAGGGGAAAAAATGCACACATGACAGAGGGTGGGTAAAGGTTTTTAAAAAAGAGGTGTCATGTGTGCATTTTTTTCTGGAGTGTCAGTTGTTAAACATTTACCACCATACTCCTGCATGTTGTTTGCCCACTGTAACAAGTAAGATCCAGTAAGAGAAATGGCAAGATTAACTTACTGTTCTTATGTTCATTTTGAAATCAAATCTTCAAGTTTGTCCTTCAAAGTTTGTAAATGTAGCTTCCAAGTTTGAAATTCCTTTAAGCAAGAAGTGACTTTTACATAAAGAGTCACAGGACTCTTTTTTTTTTGTCTATAACCATGAAACAAGATAAAGAATACAATGGTGAGTTGGTGATGATGTTAGCAACTTCACAGTAATATTTGCAGATAATCAAATTGTGAGTGGGCTTAAATGTGATTGACAGAACTCTGCTAGTCCATTTCCTATTTGGTAATCAAAGCATAAACTCTTTTTACTGGAGGAGTTGGAATGTAGCTGATATGGATGCGTTCAGGACAAGATAAAGGCCTCCGTGTATTCTGATTTAAGAACTAACAGAGCTGTGACAACTACTTATCTAAAAGATTTTTATGCATATTGCTATCCCCAAAATAGGCAGAATATCCTGGATATAGAATGATCCAACAGTTTTCTAGTAGGGGAAGTTTGGGTAAATGAGTAGGAGTCAGCTCTATCTATAACTTCCATTCCCAGCAGGTTTAAAAGAATCCCATTTCCCCTTAGTAGTAAGAGTGAGGGGACTGATTAACTGGAAAGTCATACCATTGAAAATACTAGAAGCTGGGAGATGTAAAAGTGATGCTGGTCTACACTAAGGTGAGAGCTAGAGAGAGGGACTAGCTAATTCTTCTCATCTAAACACCTTCTACCTTTCGACCACTGCTAGAAAAGGGGGGAAAAAAGCAAGGTGCATACATTATATTCTAGACTTTCAACATAATTCTTCTTTATTAGGACCAGAATCTTTTCATAAATCTGTATCCATGGGTCCAGACATACTCAATAACCCAATTCAGTTCACTCCAACTCAAGAACTATTCACTAAGCTCTTCATATGAGCAAGGCATTGGGATACAAAGACAAAAAAATAAAATATTTGTCCTTAAGTAGCCTACATCCTCTTTTACATCCTTGTTGCATTCAAATATCAATCCTATGTCCACAAAAGTACATGGATGTAATTGACAATCTAATTACATTTTTAAAACAAACTTCAACTCAATCATGAGGTAAGGATAAAGCCTGAAATTATATTTCTTTTAGCTACCATGGCTAAACACTCTGGAATTGTGTAATTTTTACTATGTACTTACCTAATGCTTCTGATCTTGAAAATAGGGATTATTTCATTCTTTATATTTGTAATGCCTAGCACATAGTAGGCAGCTAAAATGCTTGTTAATTAATTAATTCTGTTTTGATTCATGTAAGCAACACATTTTTTATCTCTTCATTAAAATGCAGCCTTTCTCTCATGAGTGATTAAGCTTAATATGTTTACTCTTTTTTTTTTAAACTCTTACCTTCTGTCTTGAAGTCAATACTGAGTATTGGCTCCAAGGCAGAAGAGTGGTAAGGGTAGACAATGGGGGTCAAGTGACTTGCCCAGGGTCACACAGCTAGGAAGTGTCTGAGGCCAGATTTGAACCTAGGACCTCCCATCTCTGGGTCTGGCTCTCAATCCACTGAGCTACCCAGCTGCCCCCTGATTTACTCTTTATACAGTTTTTCAGTAGGGACTGAGCCTAAGTGGAATTAACATCAGGAGAGGATCAGGAGACCTAGGTTCAAATCCCAAGTGTGCTATTGATTTGCTGTCTGACCTTGGGCAAATCATTTCAAGTCTTGGAGCCTCAACTGTTTCATCTAACAATGAGGGGGTTCAACTAAATGGTCTCTAGGGCACTTTCCAGCTTGAATGTTCTATACTTTTCACTTTATATGCAAATCCTTGTAATACTAGTCCTATAGCACTAGTACCTAGTAAATGACTAATAAATGTGTTCAATTAACCTCTCATTTTGCCTTACAGTTATTTTTCCTATTAAATAATAATCACTTTTCCCCACTAATAATAATAGCTAGCTAGCATTGATGTCCTGCTTTAAGGTTTACAAAATGCTTTACAAATATTATCTCATATTAATATTATCATTTTATAACAACCCTTAGAGTGATGTGCCACTATTATCCTCATTTTACAGATGAGGAAACTGAGGCAATGAGGCTTGGTGATTTGCCCAGAGTCACAAAACCAGGATGTGTCTAAGGCCAGATCTGAAATCAGTTCTTCCTGCCTATAAGCCTAGAGTTCTATCTACCATACCACCTAGCTGCCTAATAAACCATTAAAAAGTAGTAATTGTGTATTTATTTGATTAATGATTTCCCTATTTAACTCTTTTTTTGAACTTCTGATATTCAATATATACAAAGAATTTAACATAGCTGATTTTTGAACTATGATGATGATGATGATGATGATGATGATGATACCGATAGTAGTGACCAAGGGCAAAGTTTCTTCATCACAATCTACCTCTGCTATGGATTTTGTCTGTCAAAAATTACTTGAGCTGAATATAAATCAGCTGCAAGATCCTGAAAAGTTGTTAATAACTTTCACAAACTGCTGACTGTTCTCTCCTGCCATCTAGTGGAACTATAAAACATGGCTCAATATAGAAAAAAAATCCCCGATTCCCAATGGGGAAGTGAAAAGGTTTTGAAAATGTCAAATGAAATAAACAGATGATTTTATTCTTGCCATTATAATGACAAAAGAATTTCTGTTATATTCCTAACAAAATGCTACAAAATGCTACTAAAAATTAAATATACCTAAAATGCTATTTAGATCTTCAGAGCCAAACTACTGAAGAATCAGAAAATAAGTAAACTCTATAGAATGAAGTCCTACAACTTTAATTTTCTCTTTTCAATGTGCTCAGCTGTTAGAATGAAAGCTTAAAAAAGCAAAAGTATTGAGTAATTTAAAGCACTCTTACAGAAAAATTGTCTATTTTAGATGCATTTGTAGCATGTCAAGGGATTTATAGGAAAAGATTAAGAGATAACTGAAATGATTATAGATGGAAAGAAAAGGAAAAAAATTTAGTTCTACTCTGTTTAATGCTGATTTAGCAAAGTACTTCTCAATTCAACATTTAACCAATTGCCTCAGCTAGGGGTTCTGTTTTATTATTATTGTTATTATTATTGTTATTTATTTATATGTTATTTATAAAATGCAATGAAATGTTTAATGACTACAGAGTAATATTTGGTTGGTTTTAGTGTTCCAAATCTGGAATTTCCATCAAAAGACAAAAATTTTCCATTTAATTATGTGAATCTAAAATAACATCCACCATCTCTAATGAATAAAATGTTTTCTTTTCTCTGAAGTATGACTTCTTTCCAACAATGCTGTTTCACTGAATAAACATCTTAGGAAAACTCACTAAGAGTTTAAAAATATTCCATTTTCTTTCTATTTTCCATTTAAATTGCCAAAGACGTTATTGAATGTTCAGATTTTTTTTGTCAAAAAGAACTTTGATGACAATAACCCCAAGTCTGAAATAGGGCTGAACTTCTCTACTGTGCGTCAATTGAGTAACTTTCAACATATTTTTCAGGGAGGAAAAATCCCCATAAGATGGACAGCCCCAGAAGCTATTGCCTACAGGAAGTTCTCATCAGCCAGTGATGCATGGAGCTATGGCATTGTCATGTGGGAAGTGATGTCCTATGGAGAAAGACCTTACTGGGAAATGTCCAACCAAGATGTGAGTGCTATAGATATGTAAGCTTAAAGTTACCTTGTCAATTTAAAGTTGTTCTTTTTTTCATTAAGTGCAGAAAAAGCATCTCTCTTATCTAAGATCAACTGTTACCTTCGGAATCAGTCCCAAGTTCAGTCAGTAGGATAATTTGAGTAGAATAATAGTCATTGCCATTGGACTTATGCCTTGTTTCAAGTATGTGTTTTTTTCTAAATTTGTGAATTCTACCTTGATTGTCCTCATTCCAAATGATTATACTATATAATACCATGACTTACAACTAAAAATGAAAGAAATACTAAATGGCTATTTTTCATTCAAAATTCTTTCTAGAAGTAATGTAAAACTGAAAAAAGTTTTTTAATAGTACTTTATAGAACTTTCCTGCACAGAAAAGAATGGCTCCTATTAGGAAATGGAGTAACAAATAATAACATAATACAAATATATAATATTAATATTTTTATGTGATTGTTGTTATTGTTCAGTCATGTCCAATTCTTCATGACCTCATTTGGAGGTTTCTTGGCAAAGATATTGGAGTAGTTTGCCATTTCCTTCTCCAGCTTGTTTTACAGACAAGGAAACTATTAACATATACAAATATGTATACATATATATAATTATTACGCATTATGGATAGATCTTTTCATCTGTTTTGTTTTCATCTAATTAATCTGTGTAATGCCTCTAAGAGACAAAGGATTACCATAGGATCACAAATTTAGTCCTGGGGGAGACCTACGAGATCATCTAGTACAATTCACTCATTCTGCAGATGAGGAAAATGAGACTCAAAGAAGGGAAGTTATTGGCAGAACTGGGATTTAAATCAAATTCTTCTGACTCCAAATTTAGTGCTCTTGTCATTGTATCAATTTACTATTATGTCAATATGTCAAGAATCCTTGATTTCATTAGAGTCAAAATCTTTCCCCAAAATTCTTACAGAGCTGCCTAAGAAAAATGACTATAAGCAGAGAAATAGTAAAGGACACATTCTAACCCAGGTCTCCCCTACCCACAATGCCAAAAAGCTTCTCATTTTGGATAATGAAATTGAGATGCAGTTTATTCATTCATCATTCAATGAACATCCAATGAATGAATGAATGAAAAAGTATTTACTGTATTAAGTTTCTACTCTCTGACAAGCACTGCTAAATGCTGAGATAGAATACAAAAGCAAAAGCAGCCACTTCTCTCAAGAAGTTTACATTCTAACTGGGCAGTGGCAGCTAGGGAGGGTTGTTTGGACCCTAAGCAATAAGTTGTAGTGCTAAGGCTCAAATTCACCTAATCTGATTCTCTTGGCACTTTGCCGCTTTGCCTTTCCCATTACATTGGGGTAGGTCCAAAATTACAAAAATCATGATTTCTGCTCTTGAGGAATTTGGGGTCCAATAAGGATATGTTGCAAACCATAAACACCAAAAGGCATATGAAAGTGGATATAGTGGAATTTATAATGAAAACCTCAACACCAAGGAATAAACTTTTCAAAATAAGATATCACAATACTGAACAGTTATAATCTCTAAATGACACAGAATTTTTAAAACTTTAAGAAACAGAGATCTAAAGACTCCATCTAAAGAGTCCTAACTAAAACTCTTTGGATACAGGACAAGATATTTTATCCCTATGCTCCTGCTTGCTACTGAATTTGTCCCAAAGATGTAGTCAGTCTACAAAATCTGAGCTTCCATCCCAATATTCTTATTCAATTTTAAAAAGCAATAATTCTATCAATCCGTGTAATAGTCTGTAGAGTTAAAAGGATAATGGCTTGTCCTTGGTCATCATCTCCCCCTACTCATCTTTTCATCCTCCTTTCATAGAGAATTCCTCCATTAGATTTTAAAATGCTTAAGGAAAAGGGACTGTCTTTCTTTTTAGTCTTTGCTCACAGTGCCTGGAACATAGTAGGTACTTTGTAAATGTTTAATGACTGACTAGGTCTATCTAACTTCATCCAAAAAAAGATAAGAATAAGATGACATTGAACAACTGGTATTCATGCATAGTATAAAATTTTCCAAAGTCCTTTATCTATTTTATCTTATTTGAGTCTCCCAACAAAACTTTAAGGGACTAGAGGCTTTATAATTCTCATTTTACAGGTAAGAAGAGGGAAGTTAAAAGAGTTGGCCCCAAGTCACATAGGTTACTACTGGGATTGCTCCAATTTTGATCCCAGAATGGAAAGCGCTCTTCCCATGATCTCCTAAAACATCACACAGTTCCCTTGCCTACTCAGTGGAGTCAATTCAGAGAAAATTTTCTTTTTACTTTATTCTCAACCAGAGTGGAATTTAAATAGATAGGGAGATTCCTTCATCTTCTTTAGCCAATAGTGCCACCCCCTCCCAGATTACTTTCCATTCAAACTATATCCATCTTCCATATACCAGGATATTTCTTCTGTTGTTGTTTATCATTCAGTCATGTCCAAGTCTTCATGATCCCTTGGACCATAGCATGCCAGGCTCTTTTATCATTTTAATCCCATCTATGGGATTTTCTTGGTAAAAATGTTGGAGTGGTTTGCCATTTCCTTCTCCAGTGGATAGAATTTTGACAGAACTCTCCACTATGACCTGTCTATCTGGAGTAACCTGCATGGCCTAGTTCATAGCTTGCATACAAGCCACTCTGCCATGACAAGGCAGTGATCCAGGGAGAGATATTTGTTTTCTGCCCCATTCAAACATAATCTCCTTGAGGGTAGGGGCTGTTTTGCCTCTCTTTGGGTTCCCCAGCACTTAGCACAGTGCCTAGCATGTAGTAAGTGTATGTTTAATAAGTACTTGCTGAATGACTGATTTACCCATGACTATCTGATTGACTGAATTTTCATTGTGTTCTAGAAGGAATAGGTTGAAATAGGAAACAGATCCCAGACAGGATTCAGCCTCTTAGCTTTATATATTTCCTGTTAGGATCACCAAAACATATTCAAGCCTGGATCTGAAAACTGTCCCTAAACAACCCAGTAGCACAACAAAAATGTAGGGTCTTTGAATTGAGTTGATACTATAGGAAGAAATAAAAAGCATCTTTGAGAAGTCTGGTGACTATCCTCTTTGCATTTGCTGTAAAGAAAGTTGAAATTCTGTTTGGCTTAACATATTAGAAACTAGCATATCTGTGACAGATCCTGTAATCAGAATTCCTGTTTGGAAATAGAAATAGCTTAATCAAAATTTCCCCAGCTGCTCTATCCAAACACTGGCTATTTTCTACCCTGTCTCTGTTATATTTGCTTGCATAGCTGTGTTTTGCCTTATATGTGACTTTTTCTTTTTTCTTTTAAATAAAGTTCAGGAATATTTTAAGCAATGAACATTCAACCATATTGTTTGAATATTGAATGTTTTCCTCTTTCGCTACACTTTGGCCAATTTTTTAAAAAGTAAAACACAAATTAAAGTGTTTTGAAACTTGAAATAAGTTAGAGAAATTCCAGATAGTTTTATAGACATTAATCTATTCTGAAGAAGAGCAAGCATTTCTGAGTTCCTAGAATTTGTTTTAGAGAAAGGTCAATGGTATTGTCTATTAGGGAAGGGAAATGAGAAAAAAAAATCTGCATGTATAGAACCTGCAGCATAAAAGGTTTAACACAAAAATATCAGCAGCTGAGCTCTGCATATTCATTAACCATGCATTCATCCAGCTCTGAATGGGGGCGTGGAAGAGGCTAGGTACTTCTGAGCTAGACAAAGGAAATAGAAAATCTAGTATTGCCACCAAGGAGATTATAATCTAATTGAGAAAAAGAGCCACTTAAGAATGTAGCAGTAGTAATACCCATTCATTTATATAAAGCCCTAAAAGTGTACTTTAACATACAACTTCTAATTTGAGTCTCCCACAACCCCAGGAAGGAAGCAAAGGTTATTTTTCCATTTTATTGATGAGGGAATAGGCTTAGAAAGGTTGATGGAAACTTGCTCAGGATCACACAGGTACTCCTGAGCAGAACCAAGTAGAGTTTATAACCAGCAAGTTGTATCCATGGGCAAAGCAGCAAGAAACTAGCCTCTGCTGAAAGAGCAAAGACCAATATCTCCAGCCCCTAGAATAACAGTTGCCACATAAGAGTAGGCTCTTACTAAATGTTTGTTGATTGATTGATTGGTTGATTGATCAACTATCTGGACTGGGTAGAAACTGACCTAGAGGGTAACTACTAGGAAGCCAAAGCCCACCCAGGGTAAACACAAATAGCAGAAGAGGGACAATCTGATAGCTTCCTATTTTAACAGATAACTAGGTTAGATAGTTTAGTTGTTTCTATGCTTCTGAAGGACCACAAGCATTATCAAAACACTCCAAAACTGTGTATCCTAGGGGAATATCCTGGTTATTCTATGCCAGCTTTGGTTTTGTAGTCAGGGTTGGGTAGTTAGGTGGCCCAGTGGATAGAGCACTAGATTTGGAGTCAGACTCATCTTCCTGAGTTTGAATGTGGCCTCAGACACTTACTAGTTTGGTGACCCCCAGTCAACTCACTGAACCCTGTTTGCTCAGTTTCCACATATGTAAAATGAATTGGTGAAAGAAATGGCAAACAATGCCAGTATCTTTGCCAAGAAAATCCCAAATAGGTTTACGAGGAGTCAGTTGCTACTGAAAAAAAAATGACAACAGTCAGCATAAGGACCCTTTTTCTTATTTCTTGTTCATTCTACAACGAATTATATAAATACATATATTTTAAGGGACTTTCAAATATTGTTCTATCAAATAGTACTAAGACATTAATATTATAAATAATCATTTTTATTTAACTGTTTACAATCTTACTTTAAAATATTCTAATTTTTAATTCTCCCTATACAGTTTACAGTGTACAAAATCATTTTGAGTATCTCATCTTCATATTTTGCTTAGACTCCATAGCATTAAAAGAAAAATGTGATTTTTCTTATTATTAATAATAACTGGCTTTTATGTAGTGCTTCAGATCAATAGTCTTCTTTACAAATATTATCTCATTTGATTTTTCCAACAACCTTGGGAAGTAAGTGCTCTTATTATCCCCATTTTACAGATGAGGTACTCAGGTAAACAAAGGTTGTGACCTGCCCAGGGTCATATACCTAACAAGTGTCTGTGATAGTATTTAAAATCAGATCCATCTGACTGAACTTGAGTTCAATGTTCTATCCACTTAAGGACTTAACTGCTTCAGGAGTAGAACCAGACAGATGTCTAATTAGCAGTTAATCTTATTTTAAAAGAACAAGAATTTTAATGGATAGTTCATAAGAAATTTAAATCTTTCTTAATATTTGAAATCTTGATGTAAAAATTGTTCAGGCATATAGGTCTTTATTTTTAATACTTTAACTATATCATCAGTTCGTGATCAACTATGAGATTGTAAAGAATGACAAATTAAGTCTCTCCCTGGCAACTTGTTTCACGTGTTTACTAAAGGTATAAGGTTCCATGCTGTCTTTTAGCATGTAATTTTCTGAAAGACAACCTGGTGCAGTGATGGATAGAGAGAGCTCTACATGTGGAAGACCTGAATTCAGTGCCTGCCTGTCTCTGGCACATACAAACCATTTGTGTGACCCTGAGCAAGAGGCTTAACTGCTTAGAGTAAAAAAAAAAACTCCCTAATACTATAAGTTTCTGAACAGCTAACCAATTTGGACTGATAGATAGTTCTCTTCACAAGCTCTCTATACCAAGAAAATCTAAAGATCTGCTTCTTCCACACCCCAAAAAAGAAAATCTCAATAGCCCTTAAGTATTATAGTTTTTCACACATTTGCTATTTCAAAATAACAATTATAAATAACTGCATAAGTGACATGTCATACATATGATAATGTACTATGAAAATGTCAAGGATTTAGTTTATAAAGATCAAAGACTGTCTCTAATTTAATAGAAAATCCTTGGAGAGCTGCATCCATCTCAGAGAAGCAGCTTATCCATAGTCCTGGATCCAGAAAAAAAGCAGAGGCAGGATTCAAACCAGGGCTTGCTGACTACAATTCCAGCAATCTAGCCTTTATTCTATGCTGTTTCTCATGTATTATGATACTCCAGTCTACACAGATCTTCCCAGACAGGAATACGATGGAACCAGTTCATACCAGCTAGCAAGAGGGACTGATTCTTGCAGCCATTTACAACTCAGAAATCAGCAAATGGCTATCAGAACTTGATTTGTCTTTGTGTTGTTTGGACTTGAGAAAGTGATGGAGAAATTGTTAACAACATAGATAAAGCTTAAAAGGCGTGTTGTGCACTCATTGTCTTTCTGGAAAACCAGTTTTAAAAGTATTTGCCAGCACATCCCTGCTCAGAGATTACCTCTTTCTTTGAGGCAATGTTGATGGCCCCTAAATAACAACTGCACATCGTATTATACCTAACAGAGTTCAATTAAGGCAAAAAGGAACCACAGGCAACATTAAACAGTCAAATCCCTAGAGAGCTAATGTCCAAGAAAGAACCAGCACTACTGGAATAAGAAGAGATTTAGCTCAAGCTAATAATCTGGATGCAAGACCTAAATCTTATGTTTTCCTGACCTGATATTATTATAAAGCTGTTCAATTTGAAGCTACTTCAGGTATTGTCTGCATCCTGATACAACCTCATTTAGGCACATGTTGCTTAGCTATTTCTATTTCCCAGAAAGTGAATTCATTTTTGAAGATGACTAGGGAAAAAAATAAAAGCTTTCTACCTCAATTTCCTTCTCCTTTTCCTGCAGGATCTTTCTGACAGTAGTACAAGATTCGCTTTCCCCCATTTTCTCAGGCTCATTTCAGGACAGAATGAGAACTTATATTTGGGGTTTTCTTTTCTAAGAATTTTTAATGGGGATCTGAATCTATTCCTGTCCTCAAGTATGAAAAATGAGAGGGAGGGAAACCTTAACATTTCATTATATTTCCTGCTTGTCTTGTAATTTTGCAACCTTTCTCCAGTATGGGTCAGTGCTTGGACTGACAGTGTAGGACATGAAGAATCCACTTACACAAACAGAAATGCAATAAGATTTTATAATTCAGAGAGTCCAGACATTTTAAATTTGGGGTTCTTCTTATACATTTTTCAAACTTCACTTTATTAGATAATACAGCCTATTCAATAGCAATTTAAGACACAGATAACTGCTAAACAAAATGATCATTGCCATTTATTCTACTTTCCATATGACCGAAGTATCTATCTTAGTTTTACCATCGAAGCAGTTATTGGAAGGATCTACTTCTCACTATTTTTCCCAGCAGATTCTGCTACTTGCATTATAAAGACAATTGATATTTTAATTAAGTACAAAGTAATTAAATTATCACTTTAAGTCCTTCTACAGCAGCTAGAATAAAAAAAAAGCATGAGAATATCTTGCAATCAATCACCACTATAAACAAAGTAGAGCAATATTGGGGAGAAGGTAATAAATAGTAAAGGATATTCAACTACCACTTTCTAACTTCTAAGACTATTCATCACATTTCCAAAGCTAGTTCTTGAATTATATGGGAATAAGATGATTTTTCAACATTTTTCAGGTACCTGAATTTATTCATTTTCTCTGTCAGGAGAAATACATTTTTAATAACAACATTTTCTCACAATCGCAACCATAATCTTCCAACTCAGGCAATCATTTTCAGTTCTATGATCTTTTGAAACTTTGCTAATCCAATGCTCATTCAACTACCATTTATTAAATACACTCTGTGTCCAAATCGCTGTGCTTGGCACTGATTAAGTCAATAGTAAGTTATTAAACATTTATTAAGCACCAACTATGGGCCAGGCAATATTCTAAGCACTGGGGATTCAAAAAAGAGTTAAACAATAGTTCCTGCACTCAAGGACCTCACAATCTAATGGTGAATATAACAAGCAAAGAAAGAGGTAATGTGAAAGGAAACCAAAATTTGAGAGATTAAGTTCCTTTCCTATAATGGCACTGGAAATAATTAGAAATCCTAAAATTTGAACCTAGGTGTCTCTGACTTTATTTTTTTAATTAATTTTTTATTTTTAGAAAAATTTTCCATTGTTACATGATTCATGTTTTTACTTTCCCCTTCACCCCCTCAAACTCTCCCCCCATAGCTAACTGGCATTTCCTTATTTACATATTATTGAGAGTTTCATTGGTGTGGTCCTTTCGGGTCTATATCCCCAATCATGTCCTCATCAACCCAAGTGTTCAAGCAGTTGTTTTTCTTCTGTGTTTCCTCTCCTGTAGTTCTTCCTCTGAATGTGGGTAGTGTTCTTTTCCATAAATCCCTCAGAATTGTCCTGGGTCATTGCATTGCTGCTAGTATAGACGTCCATTACATTTGATTTTACCACAGTGTCTTCTGGCTCTGCTCCTTTCACTCTGCATCAATTCCTAAATTCTGTGTTTTGTTTGTTTGTTTTGTTTGTTTTTTTGCCATATTCCACCCTTTCCTTTAGTTCTACTTGAATTCATGAACTACTTTTTCTGCTTCAGAGTAGGCTTTCAGTGTGTGTTAATTTGAGTTTAAAATAGTTCTTTTCTAATGTCTCAATAATTATATATTCTTTTAGAAACATGTATTCAATGTACTGAGTATCTGACTTAAAAGGCATTGTCTTAAAGATGGTAGAATAACAGAAATATATACAAGGGGCTTCCCCCACCCTCAACTCCAACCTCCTCCCCCAAAAAAATATCCTTAAAACAGATTTAAAAAATGGCCCAGACTGAGTATTTTGGGGGGAATCCTGAAAAGATCAAAGAGTGTTGTTTTTCCTGCCCAAGTCAGCACAGACAAATAGACGAAGAAGTCTGCTGATGCTAGGGACTGGGTTTGGTGAGGATATTCTGTGAGAAGAGCCCTCCTTCACCCAGGGAGAGTTTGGGCACTAGGACAAAAGGAGGTCCCAGACCCATAGCCTGATACTACCAGACATATGCCAGGGTACAATGACAGCAGCAGGTGCCAACTGGCAACTCTATTGCCCAATACCTAGTTCTAAGTAATAGTTCCAGGAAAGATTGAGAAGGGGATCAGTAGGAAAAGAGGAAAGAGGAAAGAAAAGTGTAATACAATGTTGGGGGGGGAAGGAAGGAAAATTAAGGAGAACTTAAATAATTAGGGTTATCTAAATAAGGAGGTAGGTGGAGTGAGAAAAGTGACTGACTTTACTGACTGAACCTTACTCTCCTCTAAACTGATCATAGGAGGAAAGAATATATATATATATATATATATGCATAAATACACATACTATTAGGTACAGAAATACATTTTTTCAACAGGGGAATACTAGGGAAAACTTATAAGGAGGAAGGAAGAATTAAGAAAGAAGATTAAGACTGAAACCAAAAAAATTTCTTAAGGATATACAAATATATAGCTCTTTTTAAGGGGACAAAGAAAGGGAATTTGTAGGGATGCTAGTCAGTTGGGCAATGGAAGAACAAGTTATGCTATATAAATGTGATGGAATACTGTTGTGCTATAAGAAATGATGGAAAGGGATGGTTTCAGAGATGCCTGGCAAAACTTATATAAACTGATATGGAATGATATGAACAGAACCAGGAAAAAAAAATTAAAATAACTACAACTGTATCATTTCACCATATGATAAAAAAACAACAAATAACTGTGAAAGACTTAGAAACTCTTTGCAACATAATGACAAAATATCATTCCAGATTACTGATGTTACATGCTACCCACCTCCTGATATAAAAGTGAAGGACCCAGAATGCAAAATGAATTTCATATTGTTTTGGAATAATACCAAAGTGGAAATTTATTCGACTTTCACGTCTGTAACAGGGGGCTTATTTTTCTTTAGTTCTCAATTGGATGTAGAGTTGGGGTGGGGGAATGAAAAGTCTGATTTTTGCTGATTTTTGAGATTTTAGAAAGGAACTAGTTTAAACTTAAATTAACATACACTGAAAGCCTACCAGAGGCATACATGAATTCAAGTAGAACTGAAGGAAAGGGTAGAATATGGCAAAAAATAAAATAAAATATGTTTTAAATAAAAGGACATTGAAACAAAATTTAAATGTTGGGCAAACTCCTAAAAAAGGTAGGAAGGAACATTGTTTATGGGGAAATTGGTGTGAGAAGTACAAAAAATAAATAAGAAAGACATGAACTTTATATCTTAGCAAAATTAATATGACTTACCCAAGAAACAAATTTTTACCCAGAAGTTTCTAATATGTTCATTTATTCAAATTTACTTTAATAAAGTAGATTTTGGCATTACCAATGATTTTAAACTTTTGGGTTATAAGCATTTTTGGTTATGAATATCAGGTGAGATAATATACACTATAAAATCTTATAAATTTTGAAGAGTCACACAGAATATTATCAATATCACCATGATCAAGGAAGATATGGAGGAAATGTTTTCTCAGAATCATCCATGTCCCTGTTTTATAAGGATGCACACAAAGCAACAAATATATTTCCTAGGTTGATAAAGAATCTATAACGCTGGTAAAACTTGGTTCAGCCTAGATACCTCTCTCTGCCTTTTTATGACTCTCCATTTTAAGTTGATTTCTTTAATTAAGCTCCTTAGACTCAAGATCTGGAAAAATCATCAAAGTTCTCATTATTCTTCCTTCAGATCAATTGAGCCCTTCCTTTCATTAAAAGACTTGTAATTTCAACAGTTTTGGGTGCTCCCAGAG
The DNA here is from genome assembly GCF_016433145.1 of Gracilinanus agilis. Lineage (NCBI taxonomy): Eukaryota > Metazoa > Chordata > Mammalia > Didelphimorphia > Didelphidae > Gracilinanus > Gracilinanus agilis. Next base: position 449,665,253 of record NC_058132.1, read on the forward strand.
TGGAGAGTTTTCTACCAGTGCAGATTTGTATCTTTTCTGCCACTTATACCCTTAAATAATTATGAGGTACACTGCAAGACACACAGCCAGTATGAATCAAAGGCAAACTCCATCCTGAGTTTTTTTTCTGACTTCAAAGCTGGCTCTTTATTCACAACACAAACTTGGAACCCTTGGTATCTGTAAACTGCAACACAAATAAGCTACTGGTAGAAACTCCTATCAATTATTTATCTCAGCTAACTAATAATAAATCTCAAGGGAAGGGCAGATCTATTCCATAGGATAAGCCACTTCATCAATAATCTTTACCCTTTGAGAAAAACATTCTTAAGTAAGAGGTTTTTTCACCTAGAGTAAACTCTCACTGGGAAAAGTAGCCTCAGAGAAATAAAAGAGTGACCAAGGAAAACTGTAAAGCCATTGTTGGGGAGGAGGTGAAACCAGATGAGAATTTGTTCACCTCACCCACCACTAGGCAACTTGTATAGTGTATAAAATAGTATTAAAAATTCATGTAATATATAAAATTTTGTTTCTATCTACTGAAGGAGTAGGTCAGTACCTTCTAATTTTGGGACCCCGGGACAAAGCATAGGTCACATTAACCTAATTATTTTTCTGAAGAATAATAGCATTGTTATATTTATATAGCACATTATAGTTACGATATAAAGTACTATGCACACACAAAAGCTCATCTGCAGTCCCTTCTATACATGGGTAAATGTCAAAAAGAAAGTGGGGCATGGAGAAGAGGGAAGGTGTTGAAACCTATTAATTTATTCATATTGCTAGAACTTATCTCAACCTTATGAAGGAAATTGAGTCCTTATTCCTTAAGAATTTCCAAATAATTATTATTTGAAAATAATTTACAATCTCTGTAGTATTCACCTACTTCTATCATTTTTATTGGAATACATTTTCAAAATGGGCCTAGACCATTTCTTCTTGAAAGTGATGTTCCATTGTTTGCCAGACTTTTTAATCCTAAAATAAATTGTGATAAAAAATGGAAAACAACCAACCCTCAATAACTCCACCCTCATCTTCACCCCACCCACAAGTAATCTCTACTACATATTTTTGGTTAAAGGAGTTATAGTTTTTAACTTAAATATCAAGAAAGTACATTATCGATGCCATTGGGCATTTCCTTCAAAGAGAATATATGTGATGAAGCCATCTTCTACTTATAGATGAATAGATTCTTACATCTATTTAGTACCTTATAAGAACAAATTCACTGTCCAACTGAAAGCAGTTTCTTCCCATGATTAAAGGGGAAAAGAATATAAGGACAAGCAAAAATATTATCATTTTCCATTCCCTAGATGAGCTATATTTCAGGTCCTGGTGATATTTCATGTTTTTCCTTTTGTACATGATAAAAAGTGCATGCACTCCACCTCTCTCTCTGTAAGCAAAGTTATTATAACGTGCACAGACATGCACTACTCTCAGTGCCCATGTAGCTTATGTACCTTCCAGGAATATCTCAGCATCTTTTATTGTTTGATGCATCTGGGTTTGCTTTGTTTAATAAAAGGTACACATCACTTGGTCTGATTCCAAAACCGTCAACAAAATTCAAAAACTCATTAAATTCAGCAAGCACAGTACAATCTGCCATGTGTGCCTACTGTGACTTAGGCTATTTCTAAGCTGCTAAAGATTGTAGTTTAGATGACAAGTATCCAGTAAGGTTTATCTATAATAAGTAACTTGGTTTTTATGTAATCATTTCTGGTGGGAGGCTAATCTCTTCTACTTTTTTTTTTAATGGTATTTATTTTTTTTAACCCTTAATTTTTGGTGTATTGTCTTATAGGTGGAAGAGTGGTAAGGGTGGGCAATGGGGGTCAAGTGACTTGCCCAGGGTCACACAGCTGGGAAGTGGCTGAGGCCAGGTTTGAACCTAGAACCTCCTGTCTCTAGGCCTAACTCTCACTCCACTGAGCTACCCAGCTGCCCCTCTTCTACTTTTTAATGAAAATTATACCTTTTCATTTTTTTCACTTTGCTTTTAATTTTCTTGCTACATCTTTGAAAAGGGATATTCTATTTTGTAGCCTTTACCCAGAGGATGATAGCATTAAAATATCATACAAGTCAGCTGTTAAAAAGTATTTCTCAGTTAATTATGACCCTTCTATACTCTTAAAAAAAATTAGGTCTTTCAGGCTCTTTTTTATAACTGGTAAATCAGTAAATACATTAAAAAGCAATACTTTTCTAGGAATGGAATATTAGGGAGAAAATCAAAGCAAATAATTTGGACTTTGCTCAAACTGCATATCTTTGTCAGCTGGGGCTTCCATGACTTAGTAAATAAGGCCTGTTAACTGTTTGACTATGGGCAAATCACTTAATATCTCTGAGACTTGGTTTCCTCATCAATAAAATGAGGAGACTGGATTAGATGCCCTCCTGAATTCCTTCAAACTCTCAATCTTTGATTCTATTTTAATATTAAAGAACCATTGGTGGGCCCAAAGTCTACAGTACTACACCTCCCTCCCTCTCCCTAAAGGGCCCCTCTGCTTTGGACCCACATACAAGGTCCAAGGCTCTGACAAAAATGGAGCTAGATTCCCTTTCCTAATATTTTCCAGTTCACAAGACCATGACTTTGATGTCCTGGATAAATCATTTAAAACTTAAGCTTAGGCTCAAGTCTAGCTTTTCCAAAAAAGCATATTTTAAAATATTTTTAAATGCATAATATGATTAGGTATGGAACGAGTATTTATTTCCTTCACACAAAAGGTTCTCACAAGTATTAATCAGCACATCTTAAAGCAGAATCATTTCTTGAAAGGCTAATAATTAAACCTCATCAGAACATGGGGCAGTTTATGGGATTGAAGATGAAGAATGTAAAATTTGACTTCAGTTATATGCTGTACAAACAACTCCTGGTATGTTTGCTGGCAAAATGACCAGGGTTGAGTCATCCTCTTGTCTAAGCACAGAGATGTTAAGTGACTTGCCCAGAATCATACCACGAATATCTTTCAGAGACAAAATTTGAAACTTAGTCTTCTGGACTCAAAACCTAGCCCTCTACCATCTAAGCCAAGATACTTTGGTTTTCATTGAAGAATAATGCTCGAAAAATTATTCTTGAGCAATACTGCCTTCAAAGATGTTTCCATTAGTTCCTGTATTTAAATATTAGGCATTTTCCATACCACCTTTTAATAATGGTACAGGAAATCATATTTGAAGACCTTGAAAATAATCAAGATTTTCATTGCATAGCTATGAAACTAAACACTTTGCCATCCAAAGAATTCAAATTGTGGGTCACCAAATGGCAATGGAACAGCGCACATGGTGGTATGAATAGGCTACAATGTATTGCTAATAAGTTATCATGCAGGATACTTGATAAGTAGCATAATATAATGAACAGAGATCCAATCTTGAAGTAAAACAGAACTGGGTTCAAGTATGCCATCCTTGACACATCCTGCTACTACTATTACCACCACCAACAATAATAATATTAGCTAGCATTTACAAAGCACTTTACAAGGATGATTTCACTTTATCCTCATAACAACTTTGGGAGTTGCTATTATTATCACTAATTTACAAATGAAGAAACTGAGGTAGAGGTTAAGTGACTTGCTCAGGGTCACACAGCTTGTAAGAGTCTGAGTTGAGATTTGAAATGAGATCTTCCTAAGTCTAAGTGGAGCATTTTATCCACTACATAGTCTAGTTTCCCATGGTACTGCAGTCAAGTCATTTAACCTCTTATTGACCCCAGGCTGCTATGTCAAGCCATAAGGGCACAGGATAGTCGGTCATTTCAGTCAGTAAATAGAATCAAAAATTCCTTCCAATGGAATAACAAATACAGCTTATTGTTTTTACATCACATAAACCAATATGAAGACTATTATCCAAGAGATGTATGACTGAAAATATGTCATTTATGCATTGAAAACCATTTATGCAGTGAAAACTGAGGAAAACCAATGGACAACAACTCAGTATCCATATATCATCCAACGCAAGGCAGGATCTCCCTCGTCATGCTGGATGCCCTCCCTGTTATCAACACAGAACTGTGATGTGGTATGGACAAGATGATTGCCATGATGGCTTGTGATCCACATAGTCAGAGACAGTGTCTGCATCAGTGTGAACAGAGAGTTATCAGAACACTAACTATTAATACTAAAATACTAAAAATATTAAAATATTAATTTTGGATCCAAGTGATGGTATTGAAGTCACATGATCAATTTTTCCAGATGGAACAGTACATATACATGGAAAGCAGGAAAACCTGAGTTTCAATTCAGCCTCAGACAGTGACTAGCTGTGTGACTCTGGGAGAATCATTTAACCTCAGTCAGCCTCAGTTTCCTCATCTATATAATAGGGATAATCATAGCATCTTCCTAAAAGAGCTGCTGGGAAGTTAACTCAGGTATTGTTTGTAAAGCACTTTGCAAATCCTGAAGTTTTATATAAATGCTAGATATTATTGCTATTATTCTCCATTTATCTTTCCTGATAGATGTAAGTTTCTTGAAGACATTGACTATTTACTTTTATATTTTATATCTTAGCAACTAGTATGGGGCAGCTAGATGGTACAATGGATAGAGTCAGGCCTGTAGTCAGGAAGACTCGACTTTCCAAGTTCCAATCTGGCTTCAGACCCTAGCTGTGTGACCCTGAGCAAGTCATTTAAACCTGTGTACCTCAGTTTCCTTATCTGTAAAATGAGATATAGAAGGAAATAGCATCTCATTCCAGCATCTTTGCCAAGAAAACACCAATTGGGGTCACAAAGAATCAGACATGATTGAAAAATAACTGAATTGTACCTGGCACATCATAGGCAACTTAGTAAGTGCATATTGATTGACTGAAAATGCTTCACAACAAGATAACTTCCTTTTCTTATGTTTTGTTAAAAATTGCCCTTTTGCAACAATTTTGACACGTGTCTTATTCTTCAAAATGTCCCTAAACTTGTACTCATTCCAATTATAAGACTGGTCAGAAAATTACTAGGGAAAAAAAAACTTTCACTAATGGAACATTAGGCATGGAAAATCGAGGGATCCTGGTCTGAGTAATGTGTGCTAGTCACATTGACATTTTAAATGATTTAATGATATCCAAAAAGCTATCACTGTATCTGCAATGAAGAAATTATCCAAATCACTTTTCATTTTTGCTACTTACAAATGTCTAGTCATATAAACAGATGCTCTCCCTCCCACCCCATCTCCACCTCTGTCTTCCTTTAAGTCTCAGCTAAAATTCCATTTTCTTCTGGAAGCCTTTCCCACTCCTTAATTTTAGTAATTTTCCTTTATTACTTATTCCCAATTTTTCCTGTACATTGATTGCCTATATAAATTAATTTGCATTTTCTCCCCCATTTAATTTTAAGCTCCTTGAGGACAAGGACCATCTTTTCCCTCTTTTTGTATCCTCAGCACTTAGACCATGCCTGGCACAGAATAAGTACTTAATAAATATTATTGATTGATTACTTTATGAGCAAATTCAATAGTATTAACTGAAGAAAAGATTTAAAACCATGGAAAATAAGTGTGTCATTGTTATAAATGAAAATGCACACAGTGCTATAGCTTTTATGAAGGGAACCTGTGGAATGATATAGATGCTTTTTCTGGTTCTTCTAGGTGAAGGTTCATCCAAGTCATTATATGTTGGTAGAATTTTTTTCTTTGTAACTGATGAGTGACTTTCTTCAGAAAATACTCTGCATCTATTTCCTCATCTGTAAGATACGGATATTACTTCCCTCCTACCTTTCTGATAAAATTTATGGAGAGAATAAAACATCATGCATAAATTCCTTCAAGCAATTCAGAAAGGACTATCTGTTTTAAATTATTATTACTTCCATGTAGCAAATACAGATCCAAAGAAGACTCTCAGGAGATAAACTTCGTTTGATTTCTCATGAGCCAGGAAAAACATTTCTAGTACCCATTACCTCTCTTCCCCTAGCCTTCGAAGACTTCCCTTGCCCTAATTGGGCTGTAGATGAGACTGAGCAGTCAGGCTTTGTATGTAGAAGCAGGGTGATGGCAGCAGGCCAAGTCTTAGCTGGCCCAACGAGAAATGGAAGAGCGCCATAATAACATGCACTGTCAGATTGAGGGGAAGCCAGCAGTGAATGAAGAGGAGATGGAGAGTGTATAAAGGAAAAGAAATGAGGACTAGGAAAGGCTGCCTATGGATTTTATCATAAAAGGACCAAAAAAATAAATCAGTGCCTCAGGAGAGGTAGAATTTCCCTTAGACGACTTTGTTATGTGTGGTTTGCACAGAGCCTATTGACTTTGTGCTGACATCTTTACTAGGCAAGAGTCACTGAAAATAGACTTTGGGGACTCCTCTTTAACTCACAACAATAGATTTTCCCAGCAATTTCCCCAAACATGACCTAATCCTTCCTCTTCAGAGTATAGTGCTATCACTATTTTTTGGAACTATTAGGTTTTTCTGCAATAGGAAAAGCACTATTTCTGGGGTCAGATGACTTGAGTTCAAATTTTGCTTCTGACTCCTCCAGTGTGAATTTGAAAGTTATTTAAACATTTGTAATCCCCAGTTTTCTCATCTGAATGACAAGGGGGTTGGACTAGTGGGTCTCCAAGGGCTCCTCCAGAACTATTATCTTATGATCTTTCCCTTGCAGATAGAATTCAGCAGATTCTGTTATCTATCATTCTTGGTGATGAGTTTTTTTTTTAATTCCAACAACAGACTCACAGTTTCTAGTTGTTGTTTTTTTCTTGTTGCCTTCTCTGTACTTATCTTTATTTTTAGTTATTCCAAAGGCTGTAATTGTTGTTGATATTGTCATTAATCTCATCCAGGTTGTACCCTACAAATAATATTAAGCAAATGGTCTTAGAGAATTACTGTGGCCAAAATAAGGCAATGGCCTCTCTGAACTTAGCCAGATTGATACTCAGCCAATAGCCATAAAATCAAAGCTGCACTCAAAGCCTTCCTAGTCAATGAAATCTGCCAGTCATCTTCACCCCCACAGTGAAACAAAAGAGGATTTCTATAAATGACTCTGTGTTCCTGAGGACCTAATACAATAACTTCAACTCCTTTTGTAGTCATTTATTAAGGACCTACCATCTGCAAGGTGCTCTGCTAGGGAAGAGAGATATAAAGGCAAAAAAAAATGGAAATCATTCCTGGGGGATACAACATGTAAACATATACAGCTTATAGATCATTTGAGGAGGGAAAAAGACACAAACAACCAGGGTCTCAAGAAAGCCTGCATGTAAAATATCTGATTGAACCTTGAAGGAAATTTAAGATTCTATGAGGCAAAAATGGGAAAGATGTATTATTAGTTATGGAGGACAGCCTCTAAAAAGGCATGGAGGTGACTGATGCAGTATCATCAAAGAACAAGTAAACCACTGGGCTAGAACACAGAATGCCCAAATGGGGAGTAATGTAAAACAAATCTGGAAGGTGAACTAAAGGCAGATTGTAAAGAATTTAAATAGCAAACACAGGAGTTTGTATTTTATGTTAGAGGCAATAGAAAGCCACTGGAGATTCTTGGGCAGGAGAAAAATATGGTCAGACCCAAGCTTTAGAATGGTTATATTGGCATCTACAAGAAAAAAAGAATTGGAAAGGGACAAGATTGTATGCAGAAAATGTTATTGAGGATGATTTCAATAGTCCAGACAAGAGAGAGTAAAGGAGTGAATGAGGCTGATAAAGAGAAAAAAAAAGGACAGATCTAAAAGATGTTGTAAAGGAAAAATCAAGAAGGTTTGACAACTTGGGACCCAGTAGGCATTTAACAATTGCTTATTGAATGGAATTAAGTGAAGTGTAATAGACTGATGTGTTATTTTTGTGTTTAGGTAATTCTCTCCATTGAGGAAGGCTACAGACTCCCAGCTCCAATGGGTTGCCCAGCATCTCTCCACCAACTGATGCTCCACTGCTGGCAGAAAGAGAGGAATCACCGACCAAAATTTACTGATATTGTCAGCTTCTTAGACAAACTGATCCGAAATCCCAGTACCCTTCATACTCTGGTGGAGGACATACTTGTGTAAGATGCAAAAAGTTGCTCTTTTTCCCTTGACTGTGTAATTACTTCTAGGACAAGAATAGGTAGGGATGAGAAAACTCAGCTTTATCAACACAGAGTTGCCAACCTTTTGGATCCTTTCATATAAAGCACATTTTATCTATCAGCTGAAATTGCAAATTGTTAAGACTATAAAGAAAAATGGATTATTTTTTCACACAAGAAAGCAGTTTACTTAGCTTTTCTTCTCTCCATATCTAATCTTTTTGAATTGCTTTCTTAATATTTCCCCACATAAGCCTTCAATATTTATACATTCTTTCACTATTTACTATTATTCCTTTACTATGTATAGTGGAATTCATGTGCACCTCAGCCCCAGTTATAATTTTCCTGTCTATCCCATGCCCTGTCCATCTTTTTAAAATGAAAGGCTAACCAGGGGTAATCTGTGGCTTGGCTAGGAACAGGGACATTTCCCTGATGAAATGACCTCACTCTGTTCCTATTAGTTTCCCAAGAAAGACTGATGACAAGACAAGAAAATGATGACACTGAAATGCCATTAAAAAAAGTTGGTTGAATTTAGAAAATTGACTTACTTCTCCCTGAAGCAAAATTATGGAAAGGATTATAAGAAAGAAGAAAACTGTCCAGCCAGGTGAATTATTATTGTGCCATTTAAATTATTAATGAATTTGAAATTATTTTCATGTACTCAAAGACAACTAAAAATGATGGGAAAATATCCTAACTAAACAGTTTTAAAACTCAGTCTTCCAATATATGGAATGACTAACAGGATGTAGAGACTGTCAACTCTGGGTCACAAGTTCAAATCAATACCGATTTTTAGTGACAGAAAGGTTTGAAAATGTTCAAGGACTACTTGAAATAGGTCTCAGTTCGGGGCTCAGCACACAGGAGCTCAGCTCCAAACCTCTAATTGGCAACCTCAGCAATGTGAGACCAAGCATGAAATAGTCCAAGATATTAAACTATTACTCTAGTCTATCTTCCCAAAGAAGTTTGCTGTTAAGTACAACTGAGAGCCAATAAAAAGGACACTTTTACTAGATGGTCAGGAGGCATGAGGGAGCTAGTCTCTGTTCTTCCTTGCATTGTCTGTGACCCTGAACCCCGATGTACCTCTCTTTCCTCATCTTTAAAGTAAAGTGCAATGGCATCTGTCCTCTCTACGCCAGAAGCAACATAGTATAATGGACAGAGAGCCAGCCTCACAATCAGAAAGAACTAGATTCAAGTCCTGCTTCCTCCAACATAGACTGTGGGAGCCTGAACAAATCCCTTAACCATTCAGTGCCCTCAAGCAACTGCCTAAGAACATAAATTGCAGACGTGCCTATGTGCCTTAATAGAGCTTGTTTCCTCTGCTTCTGTGGGCGAAATCATTTCTTCTCCCAAAAATCTACATAAGAGAATTAGGATGAAGATAAAATAGCATAATAAGGAAAAGAGAACCAGCACTGATTATGTACTAGGCACTATGCTAAGGATTTTATAAATATCATCTCTTTGGAACATCACAACAACCCTGCGAGGCAGGTGTTATTGTTATTCCCATTTTATCATTGAGGAAAAGGAAGCAGTTAGGTGATTTTGTCCAAGGTTAAACAGCCAGAATGTACCTGAGACTGGATTTGATTTCAGGTGTTCCTGATTCCAGGCACTATAAGATCAACATCTCAAACATCACTTTTAATCACTAAGGATTTTTAATGTTTTTTCTTGCATTAATGGATTCGAATATTGGCATACATAATCAAAATCAAAGGCAAACTGTTTCACATGGCATCTGTAGCGTTGGGTAACACTATGATGTCCTTATTTCTCACTAAGAAAGTTTCTTACATGTTGATTGCTGGTCAAAAATATTCCTCTGGAAATATTCAAATGGAAGAGTATGTGACTGACTCTCTATCCTAACTCCTGACTAAGATATGTCTGCTACTATTCTACTCTTAGTATGACTCTAGAGAAAGAAAAAAAGGTAAATTTGGTTCCTAAGGTTATCATTCCTGAACCTTTCACTACCTTTCTTATTTCCTCTGTGCCTTTTTTAACTTAGTTTAGGAGAAAAGATGTAGAAAACTCAAGAAAGTAAAAGTGTCTTATTTGAAGAACATATCAATTTATGCCTGTAAACTTTCATGTTCAGAAAAGAAAGAATGCTTACCATATAGCCTTAAAACAAGAATTTTGTAAGGATAATTTTAGTATTTAGGAAATTGTTGACAGAATATCATAGAACTAAGCAGAAAGCTCAATCTTCCTTTTCAATAAAGCATCTATAACTTTAAAATTTTAGAGTTGTAATTTTCTACTCATTTCAAAAAGCTTTCATGAGAAGTACTTTACAGGCATAGAACTGGTAGCATTAAAGAGTCAGAAGGCTTAGCATCATAGGTTTAGAAGTGTAAAAGGGGCCTACGAGACTATCTAGTACAATCTTTCATTTTAAAATCGATGAAATTGAGACCCAGCAAAGTAGTTACTTGCTCAAAGTCATGCAGTCAGTTAGTAAAAGAGCTAGATCTCATTACTCCTAATATAGAACTCTTTCCATTATATTAGTCAGCCAGTAAACATTTCTTAACTCCCTACTACGTGCCAGGCTCTGCGTGGCACATAGACCAACTAGTAGGCTATCACAATAGTCTAGGTGTGAAGTGATGAACACCTAGACCAGGATGGTTAAAATGTCAGAAGAGAGAAGGGAGTGAATTCTAGAGATGTCGTGAATATAAAAATCAACAAAACTTCACAACAGATTGGATGAGAAATTGAGAGAGAGTAAGAAGTTGAGGATGACATCTAGGGTGAGAATTTGGATGACTGAGAGTTTAGTGGTCTCATCAACAGTAAAAGGGGTGTTTGGAACAGAGGAAGGTTTGGAAAGAAAGATAATGAGTTTAGTTTTGAATATGTCAAGTTTAAAATGACTACGAGACATCCAGTTTTAGATATCCAGTAAGTAACTGGAGACACAACTTTAGAGGTTGGGAGACAGTTTAGGAATAAATAAGTAGGTTTGAAAATCATCGGCATAGAGATGATAATTGAATCCATGGATGAGCTCACCAAGTGAAATACTGCAAATGATGACTCAAGAGAGAGCTCTGGCCATACGTAAAGACAGAAAGAGGAGACCAGGGTATAAATGGGAGCAGTGAGGAAAAAAGTCTAGAAAGATGGACTAGAGTCAGACTGTTGAGAGCCTAAAATGGCAGGCTGACATTTGCATTTTACCTTGTCATCCCCTGGGAGCTGGTGATGATTGTTGGTTGGTTTGTTGGTTGGTTTGTTGTTGGGTTTTTTTTGTGGGGGTGAGAGGGGGAGGTGTTTTGTTTTGGTTTCATATTTTATCCTGGGAGCCAGAGACGGTTTGAAGTGACATGATCAGACCAGTTCACTAAGATTATCTTGTCAGCTGGGTTGAAGATGGTTTGGAAAGGGGACAGAGTGTCGGCAGTTTTCTCTTATCTGATCATGTTTCATGAATGAAGGATGTTAGAATCCCAAAAGTAATTTTCTATAGTTTGCAGCATGATATGCAATGTTCAATTAAGTGTACTTTCAAGGAATCTTTACCAAAATATGTCTAACACTCACCCTTAGACATGGGAATCAGTGACAAAAATACTTTCTACATAGCCTATGATACACCACAATCTGGCTAGTCCAGCTATTTGAAGACTGCCCTACACTGATGAGAAGAGGAGGAATAAAAAAACCTGAAAGGCAGAATGTGTCACTGGCAGAGGTTCAGTATGACATCTGCAGGCAGGTCTGAGAACTGAAGTATTTTCTTATTCAGCAGTCCTTGAGATGTGCTTATTGAAAGGAACATAACTGTATAGGATGTACATGTCTTACAGACATGAAAGAGAAAATATTTACTTATTATGTCTACAGAGTGTGCACATAAATCCTGAGAAAATGAAAATTGTACAAAATAATCGTTATATGTCAACCTTAATCCAAAAAAAGGAACTTCTTTAGATAGATTTGTACAAAGCTTCATAGTTTACAAAATACTTTAAGGTGCATTAAAATATTCACTCCTCACAACAACCCTGAGTTAATCAGGGAAAATCTTGATGTCCCCATTTTACAGGTGGGGAAATTGAGACACAGAGATATTAAGTGATATTCCCAAAATCACCCTGGTAGTAACTACTAGAACCAGAAAAGGACAGATGCTAGCCTCACCCTCAGAAGCACCACTAGAGTAGGGTTAGGTTAGGGGGTTTTGCTTCAGGGAGCCAATCTGTAGCAGTTATACCCCATAATGATCACCCAACCAAAAGCCTCCTGCAACATGGCACCACACACAAGGATCCACCTGTCTATTGAAGCCTAACTTCTCCCACTGTCATGATCCTACTTATTCTCTCCCCCTCCTCCTTCTGAGGATTGGGGAGCTAGGAGTCATTGACTTTGCCATGAATATCCCTTCTCTTGATGTGTGATTTCAACATCCTGGGACTGAGGACTGTTCTTCCCCAAAACTCCACCCTATCCCCACAACTGAATATGCCTCAACTTCTAGAATTTATAATTATAGCTCTATCAATGATCTTCCTATTATACCATATTGCCTCTATTGGAGATATCTTCAATTGGGTAACTGGTATTATAAGATGGAGAAACATCACAACTAAAGGCAGAAAATTTTTAAATGAATAAAAAGTGTTTAATAAGAATTAATTTGTGGAAAACACTGTTATGTGCTGAAATATAAAAGCCAGACAGTCCCTGCTCTCAAGGGGAAGATAATAAATAAAGGAGGGCTCAATGGATTAGAAAATCAGGTGAAAATGTCATATTTGTGGCAGAAAATTAGATGGCCAATGCATCTTCTTTAATATTGTTTTTAAGTGATTAAAACAAATCTGTTTCTGATAATGAACCATTTTACAGTGCCAAGGATTTTGATGTTGTCAAGTTCTTTCTTTTCTGGGTCTTCTTTAGCTGTGGCTACTAACAAGACAGGAGCTTCAACACTTGCCCATTAAAGGCAGGTGGTCAGTAGTTGGGTTTTATGATTGAGGTGGTAGCAGTGATTTGACTGACCTATTGCAAGCTGTTCCATATTTCTCTTTCTGGGTACCTTGCTGCTTCAGTAGTCTGCCTTGCCTATCCCAATGGTTGACTGGCAGTTCCCGAGGATGGATGACCCACTCTCGAAAGGAGTTGTTTTCCTAAATAATAGCTTTGAGAGGTGGGACGGAAGCAAGGTCACTAGTTTGAGGTAAACATGGGATGCTACTAGTCCTGGAGTCCTTAGCATTGCCTGCCCATCAATGGCAGTTGGTCAGTTATTGCTGATGATGATGGTGAGAATTACTAGAATAGAGGGCTGAGTTTTTTAGAGAAGTAAGACTTAGTTGTATAGGTAAGTGTATGCATGGAAAGCTTTAAATACCAGAAAGAGGAATGCGGACTTGATGCAATAGGTAGCTGGTATTTAAAAGCATACTCTTAGCACTAAAAGTGACTTTGTCTGGGAATTCTTAACCTGAGGTCTGTGGGTTGATTTTAGAGGGTCTTTGAACTTGTATGAAAAAGATTATATTTTATTTTTATTACCATTAACTTAAATATAACATAAACTTTAATTATGAATGTAAGCAACAAAACATTATTCTATTTTTATTTTTTAAATGTTATTTAATTGATTAATTAAGAAAATTCTCCCATGGTTACATGATTCATGTTCCCTCCCTCTCCTCCTCCCACCCAATTCCCATAGCCAACACACAATTCCACTGGGCTTTACGTGTTTCACTGATCAAGACCTATTTCCATATTATTGCTATTTGCACTAGAGTGATCACTTAGAGTCTACAGCCCCATCGTCCAATGTGTTCAAGCAGTTGTTTTTATTCCGTATTTCCACTCCCACAGTTCTTTCTCTGGATGTAGATAGCATTCTTTCTCATAAGTCCCTCAGAATTGTCCTAGATCATTACATTGCTGCTAGTAGAGAAGTCCATTACATTCGATTGTACCACAGTGTATCCGTCTCTGTGTACAATGTTCTCCTGGTTCTGCTCCTTTCACTCTGCATCAATTCCTGGAGGTCTTTCCAGTTCACATGGAATTCCTCCAGTTCATTATTCCTTTTAGCACAATAGTATTCCATCTCCAACAGATACCACAATGTGTTTATCCATTCCCCAATCGAAGGGCATCCCCTCATTTTCCAATTTTATGCCACCACAAAGAGCACGGCTATAAATATTTTTGTACAAGTCTTTTAACTTATTATCTCTTTGGGGTACAACCCCCCCCTCAAAAAAGTATGGCTGGATCAAAGGGCATGCAGGCTTTTAAAGCCCTTTGGGCATAGTTCCAAATTGCCCTCCAGAATGGTTGGATCAATTCAAAACTCCACCAGCAATGCAATAGTGTCCCAATTTTGCAACATCCTCTCCATCATTTATTGTTTTCCTTTGCTGTCATAATAGCCAATCTGCGAGGTGTGAGGTGGTACCTCAGAGTTATTTTGATTTGCATTTCTCTAATTATAAGAGATTTAGAACACTTACAAAACATTATTCTAAAAAGTGGTCCATAGGCTTCATCATACTGCAAAATTACACAAAGATTACACATACACACAAAAAAAATGGTTAAAAGAACCCTTGACCTAATTCCTTCTTTCCCCAAACTGCAAATGGGGACTTAGTGGGGAGAAATAATGAGAGGAGGAAAGCAGTTGTTATTGATCTGAATAATCCATCCCTGAATCCTAATGAAAATAGATGTAACTAGCCCCTGTTATATAGTCAGTCATTTAATAAAGAAATATTCTTGAATAAATGTCAGAGGTAGAACTTGCAACTAGTTACATAGTAGATTTCAATTAAAAAATTGAAGTCTCTCATGTTATCATTATGGACCAAGAGCTATGAGCCAGATGATAACACAGTTTAAATGAATTCAGAAGTGGTTGAATGGCCAAACCTAGATATGTGTCATTAATAATTCAGTTTCATTCTGGAAGGAGGTCTCTAATGGCATGCCCCAGGTATCTCTGCTTGACCCTATACAGTTTATCATTTTTCTTAATGGCCTGAATAAAGATATAGTTTTATACTTGATGGCACATTTGTCAAATCTGCAGCTGACACAAATCTAGGATAGTTTGTTACCATATCATCTGATAAAATCTGGATAAAAAAAGATCAATAGGCTAGAACATCCAATTGAATCTAATAAGATCAAATTTATTAGGAATAAACATTGTTTTATAAATACATTGAAAAATCAATCTCACAAGTACAAGATGAGGAGGTGTGGCTTGATAGTGTTCATCTGAAAAAAGATTTCAAGCTCAACATGACAGGCAGAAAAACTAATATAATCTTGTTGATATTGTTCAGTTGTGTCTGACTCTTCATGACTTCATTTGGGGTTTTTTTGGCAAGGAATCACTAGAGTAATTTGACATTTCCTTCTCCAGCTCATTTTACAGATAAGGAAACTGAGGCCAACAGGTAAGTGACTTCCTCAGGGATAACAGCTATTAAGTTTCTAAGGTTAGATTTAAACTCAAAAAAATGAATCTTCCTGACTCCAGGCTTAGAGTTCTATTCACTGTGCCACCTAGCAATATAATTTTTTTATTTTTTTCTGTTACATGTAGAAATGCTTTTTGACAATTGTTTTTGACATTTTAAAATTCAAATTTTCTTCCTCCCTTCCCTTCCTTCCCCCCAAGATGTTGAATAGTCTAATTTAAGTTATACCCACACTTTCATGTAATTCATAGTTCCATATTATTCATGTCATGATAAGAGACACATAATAAAAATATTATGGAGGAAATATAATGGAAGATGCCATGCTTTTATTTGCACTTATATTGCAAGATTTCCTTATTTGGCTGTGGACAGCATTTTCATCATATGGTTACCATAGAGACTTGCTTTCCTGATAATGATTTAGAACTTCACAGTTGATCATCATATATTTCATCATACACTGCTCTCCTGGTTCTGTTTACTTCATTTTACATCAGTTCATATAAATCTTTCCAGGTTTTTCTGAATTCATCCTATGCATCATTCATTATGATAATATTCCATTACAACTATATTCTACAACTCATTCACCAATTTCTCCAAGTGATGGACAATGCCTCAGTTTCCAATTCTTTTCCACTACAAAAAGACCTACTAAAAAATATTTTGGTATAAGTAAGTCTTTTTTCTTTATCTCTGATCTCTTTGGGATACAGACCCAGTAGAAATATTGCTGAGTTAAAGGGTATGCATAGTTTTGTGGCCCTTTGAGCCTGGTTCCATATTGCTCTCCAGAATGGTTATATCAGTTCACAGTTCCACCAACAGTGTAGTGTCCAAATTTTCCTACATCTCTTCCAACATTTATCCTTTTTCTTTTTGGTCATGTTACCCAATCTGGAAAGTAAAACGTAGTATCTCAGAATTGTTTTCATTTGCATTTCTCTAATCAATAGTGATTTGGAGCATTTTTTCATTTGACTATGGATAGTTTTTATTTCTTCCCCTAACAATAGCCTATTCATATACTTTGACCAGTTTTCAATTGGGAATGCTTTGTATTCTTATAAATTTGAGTCTGTTCTCTATATGTTTTAGAAATGAGGCTTAGAGACATTTGCTATAATTTTTTTTCAAAATTTATTTCCTTTCTAGTCTTGGTTGTACTGGTTTTATTTGTACAAAACATTTTAAATTTAATTTAATCAAAATTATCCATTACATTTTTCATAATGTCCTCTATTTCTTGATTGCTCACAAGTTCTTCTCATCCATAAGTCTGACAGGTAAACTTTTCCATTTTTCCCTAGTTAGTTGTCACCCTTTATTTCTAGATCAAATGTCCATTTTGACTTTATCCTGGTATATGGTGTGAAACATTGGTCCAGGCCTAATCTCTGCCATACTACTTTCTAGTTTTCCCAGCAGTTTTTGTGAGATCGTGAGTTCTTTCCTCAAAAGCTTGGATCTTTTAGTTTATCAAACAAAATACTAAGTTGTTTAGGTCTGACTGTATTTGTATAAAGAGTGTTTTGTATTTGTGTTCATATAGTTGCTGGGATCGTTTTGGTAGGTATATCCCAGGTATTTTATATTGTCTAGAGTTATTTTGAATGGAATTTCTTTCTCTATCTCTTGCTGTTGGATTTTGTTGGTGATAACAGAAATGCTGATGACTTATATGGGTTCATTTTGTATCCTGAGATTTGGCTGAAATTGTTTTAATTTTCTCTATTAGTCTTTTGCTTAATTCTCTAGGATTCTCTAGGTATATCATTGTATCATCTACGAACAGTGATAACTTTGTTTCTTTGTTGCTTGTTCTAATTCCTTTCATTTCTTTTTCTGCTCTTTTTGCTATACTGAGGATTTCTAGTACAATATTAAATAAGAGTGGTATTAATAGGTTCCTTACTTTATACCTGATTCTATTGGGAAGGGTTTTAGTTTATTCCCATTACAGATAATGCCTGCTGATAGTTTTAGATGTCATTTCTCACTTTAGGGAAGTTTCCATTTATTCCAATGTTTTCTCATGTTTTATTAAGGAATGGGTGTTGTATTTTGTCAAATGCTTTTCCTTCATCTATTGAAATAATCATATGGTTTCTGTTGATTATGTTATTGATATGGTCTGTTATGCTGATGATATTGAACCATCCCTGCACTGATGATATAAAATTTAGCCAGATTGTTTTGACGATTGCTGCTTTATAAGATAGTTTGATATCTGGCAGCCAGATCTCCTTCCTTCATATTTTTCATTAATTCCCTTGATATTCTTGGATTTTTGTTCTTCTAAATAAACTTTTCTATTTTTTCTAGTTCTTTGAAATAAGACTGATATAAAAATTGTGATGTTTGTTTCTTGTAATATGTTGTAATCTCCTTGCTAGTATTTTATTTAAAATTTTTGCATCAATGTTCATTAAGTAGTCTATAATTTTCTTTCTCTGTTTTAGCTCTTCCTGGTTTAGGCATCAGTACCATATTTGTGTCATAAAAAGAGTTTGGAAGGATTCCCTTTTCCCCTATTTTTCTAAATAGTTTGTGTAACATTGAAGTTAGTTGTTCTTTTACTATTTGAAAGGATTCCAACATAATCATAAGATATGCTAAAGAAAAAGAGTCATTGTATCCAGAATGAGAAAATGTTAGACTTGCAGTATTCTTCCTTGGTCAAACCATATCTAAAACACTGGCTAATTCTGAGCACTGTGACTTAATGAGAGCATTGATAAACTGAGAAGCTCACAGAGGAGGTAAACTAGTTTATGCCCTAAGATCATGTCATGTGTGGATTAATTTGTAGAATTAGAGATGGGAAAGATTTAAGGTAGGAGGGAAGGAATAAATATTTTTCAAGCACTGCCAAATTTTAATATTTTAAGTGTTCCAGGCACTGCCCTAATTAGCTCATTTGATTCTCACAATGCTGGGAGGTAGGTGTTATTATTATTCCCATTTTATAATAGAGGTAACTGAGGCAGACAAAGGTTAAGTGACTTTGCCAGGGTCATATACTAGTTAAGTGTCTAGAGAGTCCACATTTGAATTCAGGTCTTCTTTACTCAGGTTTCAGTACTTTGTCCACTATACCACCTAGCTGCTGCTGGGGTAGGGGCAAGAGAAAGGGAACATGGCAGCTGTCTTCAAGTATTTGTAAAGCCATCACATGGAAGAGAGATCCAGCCTATTCTGCTAAGCATCAGAGTACAGAAATAGAAGCAAAGGGTGGAAATAATAGAAAAGACTTTTCAGTGTTAAAGAATCACTTCCTCTAGATAACATATAGCTATCCAAAAACTGAATTTGGGGTCCTTTGGTAAACTGTAGAATTCCTCCTCATTATCAGCCTTTAAACAGAGTCTGATTGGATATTGTAGGACTAAATTAGACTAGAAAACCTTTGAGATCTCTTTCAATTCTGAGATTCTATGACTTGGGACAATTCTTTTCCAGATCTCCAAACCTTATCTAATTAGGAACCCCTTGGAGTCACTATAACAGGAAGGACAGACATATAACTTATTTTATATAAGAGAAGAATGAAGAAATTCATCAACAAGCACTTATATGCCTTCTGTGGAAAACAAAACAAAACTGAAACAACTCTTGCCTTCAGGAAGTTATTCTTACTAAATAAATAAGAATTGGATAAATTAGCATGAGAAAAGTTGGAGAGTTAGTTTAAAAATATCCTTTGTTTTAAAATGGCATAATGCAAATGAAAATTTGCCCATGTCCATATTCTATGTTACAACTAGTTCATGCAGATTTACATGTACACACATGTACACATACAAATATATGCATGTGTATATAAACATATGTTCATAGGTGAATTTATAAACCAAGAAAGCAAAAGAAGAAATCAAAAGTTATTTGACTTTGGAAGACATTAAAGATAAGGGAGATGGTTCCAGGTTAAGATGGCGGAAGAATAAAAAGAAACTGCTTAATCTCACCTAACCGAAGCCTATAGGACTCCTCAAGGGGACATAAAAACAAATCCAGACAAACGAAGGGACCCCACAACAGGGTGCAGCATTGAAGATATGTGGAATCGAGGCATTTCCACGCTATAAAGGGGTGAAACAGCTCTCACTAAAACACAAGCTGAGGAAGCCTCTCCCCCATCCCCCACACCACGTACAGTGCCAAAGCCAGCCCACAAGAGTTAGAGCAGGTTTGGGGCACTCATTAAGTCATTGGCAGCTCCAGGGCCTGTTCCTGAAAGCAGCAAGACTTAAGATCCCAAGAGGCTAAAGAACTCACACGGATTTTGAATACAGAACCTGAGTGCTGGTGCAGGTGAAGGCATTGACGTAGGCATGTACAAGGATCTTGAGCGCAGGCTTGGACCTATAGTGGGGACCCTGAGCAGATGGGAGCATGGCTATGGAAGCAGCACCCTGAGACTGCGGAAGGAGCCTCGGGCAGAGGGGCAGACCAGAGGGACCACCAGGAGGCTTGACCCCCAAGAAAAAAGAGACCTGAGACTTCTGGAGCCTAGACAGCACAGACAGACCCTGAGTGTGAGGATAAAGCTGAAAAGGGGCAGGGCTAACAATGGCAAGCCAAAATCGGGAACCCCAGAAGAGAAACATCATCAAGAAGAAATCTGTAACACTCGACAACTTTTACACAGAGAAAATCCAGACAACAGAGAAAACAGCAGAGGAGAACAAACAAGTAATCATATCCAAACCTTCCCAAAATAATGAAAACTAGTCACAAGCTATTGAAGAGTTCAAATCAGACATGATGAGAAAGATGGAAGAGATCTGGCAAGAAAATAACAGTTTAAAAGGCAGAATTTTGCAATTGGAAAGTGAGGCTCAGAAATCAAATGAACTGATAAGCAAATTGAACACCAGAAATGACCAGATTGAAAAGGAAAACCAAAAGATTATAACCAAAAACCAGTCCCTAAAGGCTAGAATTGAGCAATTAGAATCTAATGATCTCTCAAGACAACAAGAACAAATAAAACAAAGTCAAAAGACTGGAAAAATAGAAGGAAACATGAAATATCTCAATGAGAAAATGACAAACCAAGAACACCAGTCTAGAAGAGAAACTCTGAGAATCATTGGTCCTCCTGAAAAAGCAGAAATTAATAGAAATTTGGACTCCATACTAAAAGAAATTATTCAGCAAAATTGCCCTAAAGTTCTACAACAAGAGGGCAATATAGACATTGAAAGGATCAATAGATCACTCTCTACACTAGACCCAGAAAAGACAATGCCCAGGAATATGATAGCAAAATTCAAGAGCTTCCAAATAAAATAAAAAAATCTTACAAGAACCCAGAAAGAGACAATACAAATATCAAGGAGCAGCAATCAGGATAACACAGGATCTGGCAGCCTCCACGCTAAAAGACCGCAAGGCGTGGAATATGATATACAGAAAGGCAAGAGAACTGGACCTTCAACCATGGATGAACTATCCATCAAAACTGACTATATACATCCAGGGGAAAGTATGGGCATTCAACAAAATTGAAGATTTCCAAGTATTTGCACAGAAAAGACCAGGACTAAATGGAAAGTTTGATATCCAACCACAAAAATCAAGAGAAACACAAAAAGGTAAATAAGAAACAGAGGGGAAAGAAAGAAAACTCATAATTTTTAAATTTGCCTCTTTAAGGGCTTCAATAAGATCTAATTATCTGTATTCCTATGTGGAGAAATGCTATGTATAATTCTCTGGAGTGAACTCTATTCACTATTACAGTATTCACTATTATAGTAATCAGAAGAATAATTCATAAGGAGAGGGTGGAATACCAAATGGTCTAAGATTATATGGGGGTGGTAAAGAGGGGGGTGAATAGTAGGGGACAACAAGAGAAATTTGAGAGAATAAGAAAAATAGGATATTCTATTACACACAAAGAGGGCATGGGAAGGGGAGGGGACAAATACTATTATAAGAAGGAGAGGAAGAGAGCATTAAGAGGAAATATTTAAACCTTACTCTCAGTGTAATCAACCTGGAAAGGGAAGAGTAGCTATATTATCCACTGGGATATAAAACTCTATCTAACCCTACTGAGAAAGTCAGAAGGGATAAAACAAGGGGAGCAGGGGAGTGGGGAAGTCAAAAAAGGGAGGGGAGAAGAAGGGGGAGGGAGTTTATTAGGCCTTTAAAAATATAAAGAGGAGAATAATAAGGGAGGGGGTAGAAAGGGAAGTTAATCAAGGGAGGGGATGAGGGTTACCAGCTTAAAGCAAACCACTGGTTTAAAAGGAAATAGTGTAAGAAGAAGGGGTAGGACATGGGGAGGATACATGCACAACTGATAATTATAACTCTGAATGTGAATGGGATGAACTCTCTCACAAAATGGAAGCAAATAACAGAGTGGATTAGAAACCAAAATCCTACCATATGTTGTCTACAAGAAACACATATGAGGCGGGTAGACATACACAAGTTAAGGGCTTCAGCAAAATCTTTTGGGCATCAAATGAGAAAAAGAATGCAGGAGTGGCTATTATGATTTCTGACAAAGCCAAAGTAAAAATAGATATGATTAAAAAAGACAGGGAAGATCATTATATCCTGATTAAAGGCAGTATAAACAATGAGGAAATAACGCGGCTCAATATGTATGCACCAAGTGGTATAGCATCCAAATTCATAAAGGAGAAACTGGCAGAGCTCAAGAAGGAAATAGATAGTAAAACAATAATAGTGGGAGATCTAAATATTCCTCTTTCAGATCTAGATAAATCAAACCAAAAAATAAATAAGAGGTAAGAGAGGTGAATGAAGTCCTGGAAAAATTAGATTTAATTGATATGTGGAGAAAAATAAATAGGGACAAAAAGGAATACACCTTCTTTTCAGCTACACATGGTACATTCACAAAGATTGACCATGTAATAGGGCATAGAAACATTGCAAACAAATGCAAAAGAGCAGAAATAATGAATATAACCTTCTCAGATCATAATGCAACAAAAATAATAATTAGTAAGGGCACCTGGACAGGCAAATCAAAAACTAATTGGAAATTAAACAATATGATTCTACAAAACCAATTTGTCAAAGAAGAAATCATAGAAACAATCAACAATTTCATTGAAGAGAATGACAATGATGAGACATCCTACCAAACTCTGTGGGATGCAGCCAAGGCAGTACACAGGGGGAAATTTATATTCTTGAATTTATATATTAACAAATTAGGGAGGGCAGAGATTAATGATTTGGGCATGCAACTGAAAAAGCTAGAAAGCAAGCCAATTAAAACTCCCCAGATGAAAACTAAATTAGAAATAGTAAAAATCAAGGGAGAAAATAATAAAATTGAAAGTAAAAGAACTATTGAATTAATAAATCAGACTAGAAGCTGGTATTTTTGAAAAAACAGATAAAATAGATAAAGTACTGGTCAATCTAATAAGAAAAAGGAAAGAAGAAAATCAAATTGACAGTATTAGAGATGAAAAGGGAGACCTCACCTATAATGAAGGGGAAATTAAGGCAATCATTAAGAACTATTTTTCCTAATTATATGGCAACAAATATAACAATTTAGGAGATATGGATGAATATTTAAAAAAATATAAATTGCCTAGATTAACAGCAGAAGAAATAGAATACCTAAATAATCCCATATCAGAAATAGAAATTGAACAAGCCATCAAAGAACTCCCTAAGAAAAAGTAAACAGGACTTGATAGATTCACAAGTGAATTCTATCAGACATTCAAAGAACACATAATCCCAATACTACACAAATTATTTGATATGATAAGCAAAGAAGGAGTCCTACCAAATTCCTTTTATGGCACAAATATGGTACTGATTCCAAAGCCAGGTAGACCAAAAACAGAGAAAGAAAACTATAGACCAATCTCCCTAATGAACATAGATGCAAAAATCTTAAATAGAATATTAGCAAAGAGACTCCAGCAAGTAATTAAGAAGATCATTCACCATGATCAGGTGGGATTTATACCAGGAATGCAAGGATGGTTCAACATTAGGAAAACCATCCACATAATTGACCATATCAACAATCTAACAAACAAAAATCACATGATTATCTCAATAGATGCTTGAAAAAGCCTTCGGCAAAATACAGCATCCATTCTTATTGAAAATACTGAAAAGTATTGGACTAGAAGGACCTTTCCTAAAAATAATAAACAGTATATACCTAAAACCATCAACAAGTATCATATGTAATGGGGATAAATTAGAAGCCTTCCCAATAAGATCAGGAGTGAAACAAGGATGCCCATTATCACCTCTATTATTCAACATAGTACTAGAAACACTAGCAGTAGCAATTAGAGAAGAAAAAGAAATTGAAGGTATCAAAACAGGCAATGAGGAGACTAAGCTATCACTCCTTGCAGATTATATGATGGTCTACTTAAAAAATCCTAGAGAATCAACTAAGAAGCTTGTAGAAATTATCAACAACTTTAGCAAAGTTGCAGGATACAAAATAAATGCACTTAAATCATCAGCATTTTATATATTTCCAACACCAACACATCCCAGCAGCAAGAGGTAGAAAGAGAAACACCATTTAAAATCACCCTAAAATACTTAGGAATCTATCTACCAAAACAAACACAGGAATTATAGGAAAACAACTACAAAACACTTTCCAAACAAGTACAACTAGATCTAAACAATTGGAAAACCATTCATTGCTCATGGGTAGGACTAGCTAACATAATAAAAATGACCATTCTACCCAAATTAATTTACCTATTTAGTGCCATACCTATCAAACTACCAAAAAACTTCTTTACTAAATTAGGAAAAACTGTAACAAATTTCATTTGGAATAACAAAAGATCAAGAATATCAAGGGAAATAATGAAAAAAATGTGAAGGAAGGGGGCCTAGCAGTAATAGATATTAAACTATATTATAAAGCAGCAGTCATCAAAACAATATGGTACTGGCTAAGAGACAGAAGAGAGGATCAGTGGAATAGACTTGGGGTTAATGACATCAGCAAGACAGTGTATGATAAACCCAAAGAGCCCAACTTTTGGGACATGAATCCACTATTTGACAAAAACTGCTGGGAAATTTGGAAAACAATATGGGAGGGATTAGCTTTAGATTTAGATCAACATCTCACACCCTACACCAAGATAAATTCAGAATGGGTGAATCACTTGAATATAAAGAGGGAAACTATAAATAAGTTAAGTGAACACAGAATAGTATACTTCTCAGATCTCTGGGAAAGGAAAGAATTTAAAACCAAGCAAGAGTTAGAGAAAATTATGAAATGTAAATTAAATGGTTTTGATTATAGTAAACTAAAAAGCTTTTGTACAAACAAAAACAATGTAGTCAAAATCATTAGGGAAACAACAAATTGGGAGAAAATCTTTATAACAAAAAACTCTGACAGGGGTCTAATTACTCAAATATACAAGGAGTTAAATCAATTGTATAAAAAATCAAGTCATTCCCCAAATGATAAATGGGCAAGAGACATGAATAGGCAATTTTCAGGTAAAGAAATCAAAAGTATCAATAAGCACATGAGAAAGTGTTCTAAATCTCTAATAATTAGATAAATGCAAATCAAAACAACTCTGAGGTATCACCTCATATGAAGCAGATTGTCTAAAATGAAAGAAGGAGAGAGTAATTGGGACATTAATGCATTGCTGGTGGAGTTATGAACTGATCCAACCATTCTGGCTGGCAATTTGGAACTATGCTCAAAGGGCTATAAAAGACTGCCTGCCCTTTGATCCAGCCATACCATTGTTGGGTTTGTACACCAAAGAGATCATAAATAAACAGACTTGTATGAAAATATTTATAGCTGTGCTTTTTGTAGTGGCAAAGAACTGGAAAAGGAGGGTATGTCCTTCAATTGGAGAATGGCTGAACAAATTGTGGTATATGCTGGTGATGGAATACTACTGTGATCAAAGGAATAATAAACTAGAGGAATTCCATGTGAACTGGAAAGACCTCCAGGAATTGATGCAGAGCAAAAGGAGCAGAGCCAGAAGAACATTGTAAATCGAATGTAATGGACCATCAGCAATGCAATGACACAGGACAGCTCTGAGGGATTTATGGTAAAGATGCTACCCACATTCAGAGGAAGGACTGCAGGAGTGGAAACACAGAAGAAAAACAACTGCTTGAACACATGGGTTGAGGCGGATATGATTGGGGATGTAGACTTGAAACTACCACACCAATGCAACTAACAACAATTTGGAAATAGGTCTTGATCAATGACACATGTTAAAACCAGTGGAAATGTGCATCGGCCATGTGGAGGGGGAGGGGGGAAAGAACGGGGAGTGTAGGGGAAAGTAGGAGCATGAATCATGTAACCATGTTAAAATGAATATTAATAAATGTTTAAAAAAAAGATAAGGGAGACAATGGGACACCTAATAGAAGTGCAGAAGTTAGAAAGTAGTGCCAGTTAAAAGTTATCAAATTGGGGGCAGATGGGTAGCTCAATGGATTAAGAGCCTGGCCTAGAAATGGGAGGTCCTGGGTTCAAATCTGACCTCAGACACTTCCCAGCTATGTGACTTAAGTTAAGTCACTTAACCCCATTGCCTAGTTCTTACCAATCTTCTGTCTTAGAATCAATATAAGGCAAAGGTAAGGGTTTTAGTATTTTTTTTGTTACCAAATTATTGGGAAATGGCAATCACTTTCTACTTCCCATTTGTTTGTATTGATACATAATTGTACATAGATTATGCATTTTGTTCTGTGAGCACCAGTTCTGTCTAAGTTGGTCATTTGAATTTACTCTCCTGTTTAAATATTTTGTTTACAAATGGACTAATGCAAATGAAAATTTACCCATATTCATATTCTATATACTAGTTATACCTATAGCTATGGTACTGGTCCGCCTGATTTACCAATGCCTTCTTTTGTCATTTGAAGATTCCTTTACTTTTCTCCCAAAAACTGTTTACAATGACACTATTAAGTAGGTGTTCTGCTTGAGTGAAAGATGCAGAATGAAGCCTATTCCAAATTAGATATCAAATTAACTAGTTTAAGCAAATTGTTCCTAATCATTGCTATAAATAGTTAATATGGAAATTCTGTAGCTTCTGGAAATAGTACCATGCTTAGCAACATCTTGTCTCTCTTTTCTCCATTTGATGAGGTTGAGGTTGCTCCTGTGCTAATTTAATCCTGCATGTACAAAATGTACAAAATAACTAGCTCCTGCCACTATCTGCACTATCCTAGACCTTTAATTTCCTGTTTCCTCTCTGAGGAATATTTGCAAATTACATCTATCAATAGAGCACTGAAGGGTGAAATATAGCTGAGGACCTGATCTCAAATCAGACATCCAATATAGTCATTGAGTGCCTTAATAGGCCAAGCTTCTAGTGAGTCACAGGAAATTTGATCACTGAGTGGAATTCAGAAATTGTCAAAAGAAAAATAAAACTATCTGAATTAAATTTTCTGAGCTTCAGTAGCAAATAAGTGAGTAACAAATTTATGGAAGGGTGAAGATTTTTCTTCCATTAAAAAAAAAACCCAAGAATAAAAGTCAGTATAGAAACCCTGTATCACAATAATCAACATCCTAGAACTTCAAAATCGACCTTAAGACATCTAACTTGAAAATGATTATCAACTTTCACCATTACTGGTAAAATTCACCATGGTTTCTTTGGTTCCCTTTTAATGGTTAAGTGTTCCAAGACTTGACTCACCTTTATACCACTTTTAAAGTATGGAAAACACAATGCTGTAACAAGAAGTTATTCATTATTAGCATATTAAACATAACTTATAAACTCTTGAATGTTATATTAATGTTAATAATTATATTTGATTATATAATGGAAGGAGATAGTTCAGGGGTTGGCAACCTTTTTGGCCGTGAAAAGCCATAAACACCACATTTTTTAAAATGTAATTTTGTGAGAGCTAAACAGTGCTTACAGTGCGCGCTCCTGTAACAGCGCCTGAAAAAAAAAATGGACTTTATGGCTCCTGCAGAAAGAGCCATATCTGGCCCTCAAAAGAGCCATATGTTGCCGACCCCTGAGATAGTTGGTATAGGGAAAAGAGAACTTGGACGGAAAACTTATAGTCTCCTACCAATTTTGCCATTAACACACAGTAAATTTGGTCACATCTTTTAATTTCTATGGGAATAGTTCATTAAGCATTGGACTTGAAATCGGGAAGACATGGGTTCAAATTCTATCTCTAGGAATTATTAGCTATTTACAGACATTGGCAAATCACTTTATCTCTCTGAAATGGAGTTTCTTCATATATAAATTTGGGATAATAAAAATAATACCTAGCATTTATTTACTCCCTTAAAGTTTTACAAAGCAATTTATATTTATATATGTAATTTCATGTGATCTTCACAACAACCATGTGCAGAAGGTGCTGTTATTATCCCCATTTTTACAGATAATCAAACGGAGGCTAAGAACTATTAAGTGACTTGCCTGTCACTCACACTGGGGATGTTGGTAGAAAGGATTTGAACCGGAGAGTGAGAGAGAACAAATGTTTATTAAGCACCTACTGTGTGCCATGAACTGTGCTAAGCTCTTTACAAATATTATCTCGTTTAATCATCACAACAACCCTATGAGGTAGTTGCATTTATTATCTCATTTATAAATACATATGAAGAAAATGAGGCAGAGAGGTTAAGTGACTTGCCCAAGCTTGTAAGCTAGTATGAGTCTGAAGGCAGATATGAACTCAAATCTTGGGACTTCCAACCCACCGTTTAAGGCAATATTTGAACTTAGATCTTCCCAACTCCTAGTCTAATATTTACCCATTCTGCCATCTAGCTGCCTACAAGTACATTACATATATTATCTCATTTTTCCCTCACAATCTTATGAGATATAGTTACTGTGGTTATTCCCATTTTTCAGGTAGGGAGACTGAAGCAGATAAGGATTAAGTAACTTTCCCAGACTCGTATAGCTAGTAAGTGATCAAGGTCAAATTTGAATTCAGAAGGTCTTCTTGACTACTAGGTCCATTATTCTATCCACTGTGGCCACTTACCTGCTACCTATGACGCTTGCAAGCAGAATTGTGAGATTCTAATAAGATGTATGTAAGCACATTACTTTTAAAATGTAAAGTTTTAAGTATATCCTCTGGCCCAGGGCCCCTAAAAGATCACATACTAATATGAAATAGATCCACTCTGACCAACCGACCCTGCTTTCTTTGTTTCATTGCCCTGATTTGGTGTACTCCAAGAAAATCTCCAAAACAAGACTTATACTTGAGCTTGACCCAACAGAGCATTCCAAACTCCATCAAAGACACTTCTTATACAACATGGGTATCTGGTATGGAATAGCTTTTATTTACTCCAACAGAAAATGTGTAAGATGCAAGGTCCCAAAAGAACCCACTGTAAGATTAAAAACTAATATCTGACACTCCAAGTATTATATTTTTAAGATTTATTAATAATAACTTGAAATATAAGAAAATGATAGCCTTAGTAAAGAGAAGCTTCCCAAACCACGCACATGGGAGAAGAAAGAGCGAGGATGGGCTCATAGCAAACTTATCTATACAACATAAGCATGCAACTTGGGGGCAAAAAGGAAAGGGATGCTGAGTAATGTAGTTCAGGGGTATAAATTTTCTATTTGCACACCACGGACAGATATAAAATCATATACAGCACACACACACAAAAAGCTCATTGGACTCCTACTTCCCCAAAAGAGAAAGCTAATATATCAGTACTTTTGTCATTCGGTTATTTCACTTGTGTCCAACTCTTTGTGGTCCCATTTTGGGTTTTCTTGGAAAAGATGCTGGAGTGGTTTACCATTTCCTTCTATGCCTCATTTTGCAGATAACAAAGGCAAGCAGTGCAAGGTTACTTGTCCAGGGTCACACAGCTAGTAAATGTCTGGGGTCAGATTTATATTCAGGTCTCCCTGACTCCAAGTCTGGAGCTCTATCTGCTGTGCCACCTACCTCTACTAATCCTTTCGTATGTCAGAGTGGCAACAAGCAAGGCAAAATTACTAATGAGGCACCTATAAGCTATAGCTCTATGAGTCTTTACCATTCTTCTGCCTGGAGTCTGGATTGGTTCCAAAGCTGTGGAAAGAAATGTCAGAAGTAGGGGTTAATATCATCTGTGAGGCCTGGCAGGATTCAAGCATAGGGAGCCAAGCTCTTCATGGAAGTGCCATCTTATCTATTGAGGTCTTCAATGCTTTATTAATCATGTTTGTTCTATCTTTTCTGGTTTGTCTTTCATTCTGCTTGATAGAGGAGTCAGAAACTAAATAGAATTTGAAGTTTGCCTTCTTTCTGTCTGCTTTTCTGCTGTCAATGGAATCCTTGGTTTTTATTACTCTGAAACTAACTAAAGAAAGCCTTTTTCTGGTGTTCTTGGCATTTTTCAGAATCTTCTTCTAGGTCTGAGCTTTCTGACTTAATCATGACCTTTCAGGTCATATATACTTCCATTTTGCATTTGTCCTAGATGACATACTTTCCCTTCCATATCCCCTTGTGTGCCCTTTTGAAATCAGAATCCACTGGAGATTGCCCTGCATGGCTACTTCCTTTCTAGAGTCTCTGGTCACTATATCATAACTATCATTTCGTGGAAATTTTTGCAATCTGCTTTCCTAAGTTTTAATTCAAATTGTGCTTAAATAAGGCACTTATTACTACCAAGTTTACAGGAGAGTTGTTTCCTTTTTGTTTGTCTGCATAAGACAAGTGTTTTTATTTCTAGTACACAATCATTTTTTTTAGAAATAACAGAATCTGGCCACCCTGAGCAGAAGCTTGTATATTGAAGGGTTTTTGTGGATTCCTTGGTGATTTAGAGAGTGCAGAATGTGGGTCATGACATGAGGAATGATTAAATGTCATGGTATGTAGGAGGAGAAATGCCACAATTGTATTTATACCTTCTGTTATAGCTTCATATGAGATTCCCAGTCTTTCCCTGGGTTCTGCTGCTTCCCCTATCTTTAGCACACCTTTGGAACAAGTTTTCTCTCTGTCACATTGTCCACTTTGAACATTATCTGTCCCAAATGTCCACTTTGTAACCCACAAAAAAAATCCAAATTCAAACTAATGCAGCTGAGTTACAGCAAGAAATATATGATGCTAAAGCAAACTAACATTGTCATTAAATAGATTGACTATTTCATGAATGAGGACTTATGAACTAATCTCTTCAACAGGTTTGTCATTTAGCAAAATGCACTGAAAATAGAAAAACAAAGCCTTCTTCCTGCAGACTGTCTACTAGAACATGAAAATGGTTTTACTAAAGAGAGCTTTATGTTCAAATCAATACCAGCAAATACATCCTAAGCCCCTGAGTGCTGATTGTCACAGCAGTTTTCTAGGTACCAGCACTGCAGGAGTAAAAATATGAGCCATGATCCCTGCTACCAAGGAATTTACCATCTAGTACTGTCAACATGTTTTCTGCTATATATTTTGTTTGTGCCATGCTCTTGGTATTATATTATATTGCAGTTGTTTTCTGCTTTGTTTTAATTTAAAAGGATATTCCCTAAAAGTGCTAATCTCCAGCTTTTAGATAGATTTTGCCCCTGAATATATGTAACCTTGATTTTTTTAACATGTTAAGGTTCCTTCTAGAATTACAATGATATGATAACAATGAACTCCAAAAAATAAATGAGAATGGAAACTTTCTCTCTTATTCATGGCAGTTTTAGAAGCCTATTGACAATATATCTAAAAAACCTTTTAGTGTCAAAAATGGTACTACTTTGAGTGCAGATATCCATTAAGTTAAGAGCTTTTTGGCTAAGTAAGCTTTGCTTGTTCAAGCTGTGTCTGAATTACCCCTGATAAGAATAGGGGTATGTGTTTATCATTCCTTTAACTTCAGAATACTTAGCCCAGCTCTATAGGTATTCGAAACCTGACAATTCAGTGTTGGCAAGAGATTGCATATACATATGTATATATTTATATATATTTATATATATATATATATATTTATATATATATATATATATATATATTCCAACTCCTCCTCCTTTTTTTGATGGAAAACAACAGATATTCAAGTCACCCACCATTCTGCATATGAACATTTTTGCTGCTGGTTTTTGTATCTCTCAGCAGCGGACAACTGGTGCTGTCCAAATAGAAGAGCTCGGTAAGTGGCAGACTGAATTTATCATCTCACATGATTGATAAGAGAGGACGTTTATTGTCTGCTCGGTAATATTCCCGAGGATTCGTTTGGAGGTGACGATGTCAGGTCCTAGCAGCTGGCATTTCCCCCTAGTTAAGAGATACCACAAAGATAAGTCATTACATGGTTGCTCTGAACAATGAGAAAACCCTGACCTTATTAAATCTCCTGTCAGCGAAGTAGATTAAAGGCTAAAAGGTAACCAGTTTACTAGAGGGACAGTAATATTCAGCTATATGGAGAAAAAAGAAATTGTTTTGAAACATTCTGAGTACAACTGGTGTCTCCTTTTCCAGAGAAAGAGATCATTTGGATGGTTTGGCAAACAATATATCCTTTAGTGACCTTTCTGCATTAAAAGCACCAAATTGGCAAATTGCATGTCCCTCACCAATTATACTAAATTGTATAATGTCATAGTTATTCCATCATTACCTTTGAAGAAAAAGGTCACCTGATTATATCACAGTAGAGCCAGCCTGGTCTTTGGCACATAGTAGTATTTGATAAATGCTTATTGATTGATTCAAAAGCACATGTTTGCAGAGGAAATCACAGAATCAGACTGTCTTAATCTTATCTAATTTTACCAAACTTCCAGGGAAAGGAGAAGGAAAGAATAAAAGGAATAATTTTTTTCTAGACTGTGATATTTATCACAATTTTCTGACAGGTAGTGGTATATTTATGTTTATAGCAAGCAGGGTCATGCTATTTTAAGGTTAGCCAGTAAAACAGAGGTGCTCACCATACAAGTGCAAAGCTTCTATAATTCAAGTGGCTTTCTGGGACACACTATGTCAATGCCTTTTAGTACAAGATTAATCTACATTTCATGTCAATGTGGAGTCACTCTGAGAGTAACTAAGATAAAATACACTATAGCCAAATAGACTTTTAAAGCAATATATGGGATAAAGAATATAGCTCATCAGCCTCTGTTGTGAAGTAAAGGAGTAATTCATTGTGTTAGAGAAAGGTAGATATAAGTAGTTGTTCTAAGAATCAGTAAACTCTGAGATAATATATGTTCTCTGTACCGTTCCACAGATATTTCCAAATATATCTAGTTTGCAGTGGGAATATCTTATTTCATGTATTATAATTATTAATACTATAGCTTCTTGGGCAACATATTTTTAATTTAAAGCAGAAATAGTAATGCTAAATATGAATATAGTAAATGTGTACTGGCTCTCTCATGGTCAGTCCAGCTACATCTCACTTTTCAGTATTTCAGGAATAAGCCTGAGGGCTTGAGGTATTTCTTCTCTACTTCCATTGGCTTAAAACCTGTTGTGTTCCTCCCACTATTAGAGGCTCTAATTCAGTTCCATTTAGCCACTTACCATTGATTAACTTTCTACAGAGATATTTAATTTGAAGACAAAATATTTCCTGCAATACATGTAGAGGCATACTCTTCCCTAAATCATCCCAGTCTTTGGAGGAATAGACTCAAAATAGTTCCGTTCCTACAAAGCATTAATCCCACCATGTTCAAGTCCAAAAATAACTTAATTATTGAATAAATGACTTCCTTGTTTAGCTTTCCTAATTTGAGTTCAAGTCTCTCCTTGTTCCATGGAACATCTACTCTGGACTGGCTATAATATCTGGGAATCTGAATGCTGAGAGTCTCTCTACTTTTTTCAAACTCACGGTCACAGAGGATCTTCTCCTTTCACCTAGAACAGAAAAGAATAAATACAGAGGCCAAAGATCTACATCCACAGAGCCTCAGAGGGGGAGAAGGGCCCAAAACCTGTTACAAAATGACCTCTCATCAAACACTTTGAGCAAAAGTCAGGAAGCTCCCCCAAGAATGTCTGAGGAAAAAGAGGATAGTATTAATAATAATGACGATGATAACAGGCCCTTGAGAATGCCCCCAGAGTCAATCAAAGAACCTCTTTCACCACCGGTTAGCTAATCAAAACCAGTTATAGAACATGTAACACATATTACAGCACAGTCTATCCAAGACATTTCCTTTAAATGTCATCATGACTCCCCTAGAAGTAAACTCTCTCACATCCTCAACACTGAGTGATTACATTAGCCAAGAAGCATACAACAGACCCTCATTTAATGGAGGGGGTGAGAAGAGATACTGCTCTAGCCCTCTGGTTTCAGTTTGGTCTAATCTTTCTACAATTTGGTTTTTGGTTTTTGGTTTTCAATTTTCTCATTTTTTAAACCCAAAGGGACAAAGGGAATGAAAGAGTAATCTGTACTAGACTGTACATTCTTGAGGACAAAAACTATGGTTTTGGGGGGGTTCCCCTGCAACATCTAAAAGTCATAGACTTTCAACAAAAACCAGTTTAATAAGTTAATTTACTAATCTACTTTGTTCAGTTAGAAAACGTTATTCAAGAGGTAAAGTATTTCTAATAGGAAAGTTTTTGTTTACTCAGAAATACAGATTTTCTTGAAACATCTTTTAAATGATTATTACTGACATGATGGATTGGGATAGTTTTTGGATCTCTTTTGTAAATATATGAATGTGTATGTTTATTTTCATTTGTATTAATCTCCTTGATGTTACAATAACATATCTGTTACCACATATGTGTTTTCCTAGTAGCATGGGCATGTTGAGTTTGAGAACAACCAGTTTTAAGTGTACAAGATGATTGAAGAAATAAACAGAGATAGAGGGAGAGAGAGAAAGAATAAAATAGAAAGAGAAGAATCATCAACAAAGAGAGGATAATTAAACCCATGGAACTGGCAAAGTCACTCAGAGAATGTAGAAAAACATGAGAAGGCAAAGCACTGAGACAAACTTGGGGTACACTCATAATCAAAGGGCATGATACAAATGAGGAACCAACAGTACAAGCAACTGTGGATTGAGAATCAAGAGAGAGTAGTTATGAAAAACCAAAGAGGAGGGACAATCTAGGAGAAATAAGAAGGATAAGGATTAAGAAAAGGTTTGGCAATTAAGAGATCACTTGTAATTTTGGAGGGTGTGCTTTCAAATGATGAGATAAAGAGCCAGATTACTGAAAGCTGAAAAGTAAAGAAAAAAAGGGGAAATGAAGGCAGCAAGTATAGCTGCTTTCTACACAGTTTGCTACTTTCTGAAAAATGTTTCAGACCTTCTAGAAATTACAGAAATATGGTTGTCTTCTGTGAAAATTCTTATTAATACAAATTAATACTCTCTAATCAATTCTAATTTATCAATAAATATACACAGTATAATCCTGTAATGCCAGAGTTCTGCCTGTACATCATACTTGGCAGTTATTTTTATTATCTCAGCTAGTGTCTTTTGCCTTCTTTAAGTATAGAAATGACCATAAATCTTTTTTTTAAAGAAAGGAGAAATGTAGAATGAAAGTTGAAGGGGATGGTAAGATTTAGTGAAGGCTTTTAAGGATGGGAGAAATTCAAGAGTATTTGTAGACCTTAAGAAAAGAACTTAGAGGATAGGTAGAGATTGAAGGTCAGAGAAGACATTGTTTATGGGGACAATCTCTGGAAAAAATTAGGCGAGGAAGATTGAAGGGTATACATAGAAGGGTTGGCCTTGGTAAGAAGGGTGACCTCTTCAATAGCAGGTGATATCAATAAATGTTCAACACAAGCTTGTTAACTAGCTGAGAGATTTATCCAATAGAGTTAGCCTTAAAAGGCAGGAGATAAATATGAATGTGGAAAAGGAATAGAGAATACAGAGAAAGTTACAAAACAACGTGGTAGAGAATTTCACAAGCTTATGACTACTTAAGTTCCTAATGGTCAGAACACACAACTGAAGTTTACAAATGTAGTTTGAAATTATAGGAATAAATGTTTATGGCATGTGAGTTTTTTCAGGGTATATTAAATTACACAAGGGAAGGGAGGTTGGCAACAGTGGTAGGAGTATACACACACATACACACACACACACACACACACACACACACACAAAAAAAAAAACCAAATTTATGTTGGACCCAAAAACAGTGGGTAATTTCAGGAGGAAAATAATTAAATATGGAATTTTAGAAAGATCTTTGTTATTAAATTTGAAACTTCACATTTTCATAACACTTTATATTATTTGATTCTCACATAAACTCTTTGAATTAGGTAATAATTATCATCTATATTTAATAGATAAGGAAACAAACTCCAAGATAGAGTAAATGATGTACCCAAATTTGAACAGATAACAAGTGGCAGTGCCAGTACTGAATCATAGGATCTCTGGCTTCATTTCTGAATTGAAATTTATTTTTAAAGAAAAAGTGTAAACATTACAATCATTGGTATAAAAAAAACAGAAACAAAAGAAAGTTTGTTTCAACTGACTCAAATAACTTGCTTGTTTGTTTTTTTGTTTTTTTTTATGTGTGTGTGTGTGATTTTTTTCCCCTTACAGAATGCCAGATTCACCTAGTGAAGTCTCAGAATATCCTTTGTTTGTTTCAGTCAGTGATTGGCTAGATTCAATAAAAATGGGCCAATATCAAAATAACTTTATGGCAGCAGGGTTTACAACTTTGGATTTGATTTCAAGAATGAGCATTGAGTAAGTAGTACTCTTCTTGTTACCATATTTAATTGCATTGCTGTGGATATATAAAGTTGCATGCTATACTTTGTTCACCGGGGCTATAATGGCCATCCCGGTATCTGAGATGACATTAGGAAGTCCTCTCTCTTCTGGTAACTCTCCAAGTGGAAATCAGCTATTCCATGACATTCTGAAGAGCAGTAGGTAACAGTGAGGTCTCAGTGTGTAAACAAATATAAAGCTCCTCAAGGCTGCATTCTTTGCTGAATTGTCATTATTCATGACTATTTTCATTTTATGAGTTATTTTAAATAATTATCATAATAGCTGCTTTCTGAAAAATGTATTTTATTTTAAACCTTGTAGAAAGTACATCAATATAATCACTTATGTTAAATATTAGTCATACAAAATAATCTATCAACATTATATTGTGTATATATACATACACACACATACAAAGTATATAATCTCATTGAGTGTTCTGCCTGTATATCATACTTGTCAATTATTTTTCATTGTCTTTACTTTCATCCTTTGCTTTTTAGTTACTTTTTAGAGTAACTGCATCAATTGATTTTAAGAGTTTATTCTCTTAAAAATAATTGTTCTTATTTCAAGTACATATGAAGAACAAGGCAAATAATGCAGTGTCCTAAAGAGAATGTGCTGTTTGTATTTCTGCCAACACCAGCTAATCCCTGTTTTCATGAAGTGCAAATTGGTCTACATCCTAGAAGAGAAAGTGAAAGGACTATATAAGAAAGTACTTATGCTCTCCAGGGAGAGTAGTCAGGGAGTAGTAAATTAGAAAGAATTCTTTCCTTGAAAGAATAAAATAAGGGCTCCAAGGAAGGTATCAATGTAGAAAAGGAAGTGAAGAGACAAGAAATTCTCGTCTATATCAGGAGTATGGAAAGTGGAAGAATGTGGCAGCGAAAGAAATAAAGGAAAAAGGCTACTGAATATTTGGATCTATTTAACATGTATGAGACTTCGTTTAGAAGGGGGCAGAAGTAGATCATCTCTCAAGGAAATTGTCGTGGACTCAAAGAATGAAGATATGGACCTACAGCTATTATCAAGTGACCTATCATCCAGTAAAGGACATACATACACACAAGAAGACACAAAGGATGGTTAAATATTTCTTCCTCAGGTGTATCTGAGATAGCCACTTGTGGACTTGGCATGAATAACAGAGATCTGCTGTCTTCCTGAAACATGAATTCAGGACATGTTAGAAAGTTTTCCAAGATATACCAGATGTGATAAGCAGGACATGTTTTTGGTAATTCATGTGGGTTCCAATAATTCCACCAGAAAGTATGTAGAAATCATGGCTATAGATTAGGAATTTCTGATAAAAAAAATAAAACAAAAACAAAAAACAACCTAAAGATTTTATGAGGAATACAAACAAGATTTCTCTCCCACTACTTAGAAGTTGGGGCTTCAGACAAGAAAAGCAGATTTGAAAACTAAACAACTGGCTAAGAAGAAGGTACATGATAAAAGTAATTTATATTTCTGAAAGAAAATTTAAATATAAAGCATAAATTATATAAATATAAAACACAAATTAAATATAAAAAATTTATTTCTTTTGAGGATTTCATTTTTCTTCTTGAGGGATGAGGAGAGGAAGAAAAAATGCTTGTTAATTTAAAAAATTAATTTAAAAACCTGTTTTCTTGGGGTTTTATGAATCTATTCAAGAGATATTTCAATGAAAAATAGAATGAGAAAAATCCATGAAGGGTGTGATCGACTAAAAGGAAATGGTGGATCATGGAAATGCCATAAACAGTGTATTTAGATTTTAAAGCATTTTACAAAAGTTTCTTATGCTATCCTTGTTGCAGGGCCTAGATGATAATATTATTAAGTGAATTCAGAAGTGGTAGAATGGCTGGTCCCAAAAGCATTCCATTAATGAGTCAATGTCAACATGAAGAGAGCTCTGTAATGGAATGTTTTGAAGATCTATCCATGGCTTTATGCTGTTCAACATTTTTATCAGTGATTTAGCAGAAGGTACGAAGGCCTGCTTGTCAAGTTTGCCAATGATACTAAGCTAAGAGAAATAGTTAACATGTTGGATGAATCAAACTCCAGAAATATCTTAACAGGCAACAATAAGAGGTCAAACAAAGTGAAATTTAATTTAATCCGGATAAACAAAAATTTATACATTTGTTTATGAAAAATCAATGTTAAAAATGTATGACCATTCCCTAATGAATAAATGGTCAAAGGATACAGACAAGCAGCTATCAAAGGAATAAATCTAAACTATAAATAGCCATTTTTAATGCTTCAAATGATTAGAGAAATTAAAACAACTCTGAGGTTCCGCCTGACATCTGAGAGATTGGCGGAGTAAACAAAAAAAGTAAAACAACAATTATTGAAGGCAAGGGGGAAGACACACATACTGATATACTGTTGGTAGAACTATGAATTGGTCCAGAAAATCTGGAAGAGAATTTAGAACTGAGTTCCCAAAGGCACTAAACTGGGCAAATTGTTTAACAGACCTATACCTCAAAAGAGATCAAAAAAAGAAGAGAAAAAGAGAAAAGAGATATGTGTATATAAACAAAAATATTTCTAGCTACCCTTTGTTACAGCAAGTATTGAATGTTATTATACTGTAAGAAACTGCAAAAATGACACTTAAATTTATGCAAAGGAACATGAGCAGAGCCAGAACACCTTATGCATCAACAACAAAATTATAAAGAAAACAAAGTATATAAGACTTCAGAACTCCAAATGACCAATAATGAAGAATGCATGCACTAACAGAGGGGTAATGGAACCAAGATTCAGAATGAGATGTGCATTTTGGAACATGGCAAATGTGTGGGTTTATTTTGCTTGATTGTAGTTATTAGTTATAAAGATCTTTTTTTACAAAAAGAAATTAGACCTTTTCTGGGTTAAGATGGCTGCAGAGTAGAAGGAGGGCACTCAACTCACCTAACCAACCTATACATGATACCTCAAAAGGACCCAAAAACCAAATCCAGATGAATGAAAGGGACCTCACAGTAGGGCACAGCATTGAAAGTACATGGGATTTGGGCATTTCCATGTTATAAGGGAGTGAAATAGCTCTCACTAAAATGGGGGCAAACCAATCCTCACCCCACCCCCACCCCAACCCCACCTACAGTCCCAGAGCCAGTGCACAAGAGTTAGAGCAAGTGTGGGGTATTCACTAAGTCACTAAGTTCTTGGCAACTAACTGGGATCACCAGGGGCTTGTTCCTGACAGCAGCAAGACTTAAGACCCCAAGAGGCTAAAGAACACGGACTTTGAACACATACCTTGACCATAGTCCTTGGGCACAGACCTAGAGTGGAGGGGTGACAGATTGTGGAAGCAGGGCAATTAGACTCATAAAGGAGCCTCAGGCAGAGGAGCAAGCAAGGGGAACACCAGGAGACTTGATCCTGATAACAGCTAGACTTGAGACCCCAGGAGCATAAAGAGCTCAGACCTTAGGCACGAGGATAAAGCTGAGAGGAGTGGCACTGCGCTGTGACTCAGGCGAAAACTGCTCCACAACTCTATACACAGAGAGCTTGCCTGCCTCACCAGACTTCTGACTGAGAAAGAAAAACCAACACAATAATGGCAAGCAATGCCAAGAACTAACCAAGAGAAAAGCATTAACACTCGATAATGCTTTACACAGAAAAAATCCAGACAACAGAGCAGACAGCAGTAGAGGACAAACAAGGAAACATGTCCAAACCTTCCCAAAAAATGAAAATTGGTCACAAGCTCTTGAAGAGTTCAAATCTGAGATCATGAGAAAGATGGAAGAGATTTGGCAAGAAAAGTGGGAAATAGCTCAAAAGGAAATTAACAGTTTAAAAGTCAGAAACTCCCAATTGGAGAAAGATGCCCTAAAATCAAATGAAATGATAAGCAAATTGGAGACCCAAATTCAACAGCAGGAAACCACGAAAAATAGGATAGACCAAATCAAAAAGGGAAAATCAAAAGATTATAGCAGAAAGCCAGTCTCTAAAGACCAGAATTGGGCAAGTAGAAGCCAATGATCTTGCAAGACAGCAAGAACTAATAAAGCAAAGTCAAAAGAATGACAAAATAGAAGGAAACATGAAATATCTCACTGAGAAAATGACAGATCAAGAAAACAGGTCTAGAAGAGACAATTTGAGAATCATTGGTCTACCTGAAAAATCAGAAATTAATAAAAATTTGGACACCATACTACAAGAAATTATCCAAGAAAACTGCCCTGATGGTCTTCAACAAGAAGGCAAAATAGACATTGAAAGGATCCATGGATCACCCTTTACACTAAACCCTCAAAAATCAACCCCAGGAATATAAT
Organism: Gracilinanus agilis; assembly: GCF_016433145.1. Taxonomy (NCBI): domain Eukaryota; kingdom Metazoa; phylum Chordata; class Mammalia; order Didelphimorphia; family Didelphidae; genus Gracilinanus; species Gracilinanus agilis. The sequence continues at coordinate 449,706,024 of NC_058132.1, forward strand.
TGCCAAATTCAAGAGTTTCCAAGTTAAGGAAAAAATATTACAGGAAACCAGAAAGAGACAATTCAGATATAAAGGAATACCAATCAGGATTTCACAGGATCTGGTAGCCTCCACTCTAAAAGACTGCAAGCCTTGGAATATGATATTCAGAAAGGCAAAAGAACTGGGTCAACAACCAAGTCTACAACTGACAATATACCTCCAGGGGAAAGTATGGGCATTCAACAAGATAGAAGATTTCCAAGTATTTGCAAAGAAGAGACCAGAACTAAATGGAAAGTTTGATACCCAGCCACTTTAAAAGGAAGTAGCATAAGAAGGAGGGGCAGAAGTGGGAGAGGATATCAAAATGTTGGGTAATACACAGCTGATAATTATAATTCTGAATGTGAATGGGATGAAATTGCCCATAAAACAGAAGCAAATAGCAGAGTGGATTAGAAACCCAAATCCCACCAATGTTGTGTACAAGAAACACAAATGAGGCTGGTAGACATACATAGAGTAAAAATAAAAGGCTGGAGTAAAATCTATTGGGCTTCAACTGAGAAAAAGAAGGGAGGAGTTGCAATCATGATTTCTGACAAAGCCAAAGTAAAAACAGATCTAATTAAAAGAGATAGGGAAGGTAATTACATCCTAATAAAAGGCAGTATAGACAATGAGGAAATAACAGTACTCAACATGTATGCACCAAATGGTATAGCTTCCCAATTTCTAAAGGAGAAACTGGCAGAGCTCAAAGAGGAAATAGATAGTAAAACTATACTAGTGGGAGACCTAAATCTTCCTCTATCAGATCTAGATAAATCAAACCAAAAAATAAATAAGAAAGAGATAAGAGGTGAATGAAATCCTAGAAATATTAGAATTAATAGATATGTGGAGAAAAATAGAGACAAAAAGGAATACACCTTCTTTTCAGCTACACATGGTACATTCACAAAGACTGACCATGTTCTAGGGCATAGAAACATGGCAAACAAATGCAAAAGTGCAGAAATAATAAATGTAACCTTTTCAGATCATAATGCAATAAAAATAATAATCAGTAAGTGCAAATGGACAGGCAAATCAAAACTAATTGGAAATTAAATAATATGATTCTCCAAAATCAGTTAAAGAATAAATCATAGAAACAATTAATAATTTCATTGAAGAGAATGACAATGATGAGACATCCTACCAAAATCTATGGGATACAGCTAAAGCAGTACTCAGGGAGACATTTATATCATTGAGTGCATATATTAACAAACTAGGGAGGACAACGATTAATGAATTGAACATGCAAATCAAAAAACTAGAAAGGAAACAAATTAAAAATCCCCAGTTAAAAGCCAAATTAGAGATTATAAAAATTAAAGGAGAAATCAATAAAATTGAAAGTAAAAGAACTATTGAATTAATAAATAAGACTAGAAGCTGGTACTTTGAAAAACAAATAAAATTGACAAAGTACTGTTCAATCTAATTAAAAAAGGAAAGAAGAAAACCAAATTATCAGTATCAAAGATGAAAAGGGAGACCTCACTTCTAATGAAGAGGAAATCAAGGCAATCATTAAAAACTATTTTGCCCAATTATATGGCAATAAATATAGCAATCTAGGTGATATGGATGAATATTTACAAAAAATATAAATTGCCTAGATTAACAGTAGAAGAAATAGAATACTTAAAGAAATTAGTGTATTGGGGGAAAAAAAAGAAAGAGTGATTGAGGTATTTTTTAAATGCACAAAAGAGAAAAAGAAGTTCCAAAGGAGACAGATAGGACAGCTTTGAAAGTAATATGCTCAATTAATTTACATTTTTAAGCAAGCTATACATGTTAGAAATTTGCATTTATTCTCTTTTCTCTTCTGCTTCACATATGTAATGTTCTTTTGTGCTCATCAAATTCAGAATAAAATTTTAATTTAATTTTTTCTTTAATTTAATTTTTGTAAGCAAAATGGAAGCTGAAAAATTGGTTAATGTGATATGAAGTTGTCTTATGAAAGAAGTATTTTTTTCCAAAACAAATAACACATAGTATTCTCTGTCCATTTCAGGGCACATATGGAGTGTTCAATTCTGTAATACATTTTACAAAATATATATAAAGGCTGGAGCTTGTCCTGAAATCAGGCAACCAAGACTGTAGAAATGAGAATATTTAGCTTTTCTAAGAGAAGACTTCAGAGAGACATGATAGCCATTGTCAAGTTATGTGAAGGGCTATCATTGTGGAAGAGAGATTTGACTTCTTCTGGTTAGCTTCAGAAAGCAGAACTGGGAGAATTGGCTAAAAATTATAGTGGCAGATTTAAGCTTGATATAAGGGGAAAAAACACTTTCATTTAGAACTACACAAAAACAGAACAGATTATTTTGCAAGACAGTGGATTCCCCCTCACTCAGGTTCTTTAAATAGAGACTGGATTACCATAATGGGGGTGTGGGGGAAGGGGCATATTGAGAAAGGAATTCTAGATCAAATAAGAAGCACACTGCATAGCCTATAAAGTGTTGAGATTTTGTGATTCACTGGAAAGCTCTAGAAATTCATCTAACCTAAACAATTCAAAGGCATCTTGTGCAGAAAATTATAGGGGTAACCAACATAAATCCTTTATGTATTACACCCTACAAGGTTCCAAAATTCCTAATTGTTGTACCCTATTGTGACATATTAGATTTGCATAATTACCTCAATTGTACTTCTCAAAATATCTGAACTCCTTTTTTTTTTTAAGAAATGCTTTTATAATGTATACGTACCTGAATGTGAATTTCTGTGCTGTACTCTTGCCACTGAGATTTCTTTATTGGTTTATGGGTTTTTATTGTTAAAGAGTCTCCATTTTGTTTTTATCAGTAATTGTCTTTGATCAGTAAATGAATCAATCTTCTTGGACAGCTAGGGTCATGGGGCTCATTTTTTTTTCTCTTTCTTCACAGTGATATTAGAAGAATTGGGGTTGTGCTCATTGGACACCAGAGACGCATAGTGAGCAGCATACAGACTTTACGTTTACACATGATGCACATACAGGAGAAGGGATTTCATGTATGAAAGTACTATAGAAACAACAATGTTTTGTGCCTCAGCATTTCTAAAATGGAAGATATTCTCTCTCCTTTCTCCCTTCTGATTCTCCCAAATTCACAAACTACTGTCTTCTGTTCAGACGATGAACACATTTTATGTTCATGCTTCCAACTTGGATTTTTAATCACACTGCATAGTTCTTCCTTCAATTACTTGACAATACACTGGCGCACTGCAGACTGGTGCTCCACACTGGTAAAAAATTCAGCATGGATATGTAACTTTGTATAATCATATTTGGGAAATGGTCATAGAAAGTAATAGCCCATTTGCTCAGGTGTGGCTTTCTAATTGATGTACTTAAGAGTTTGGTGGTAGATGGAAAAAAAAGTAATTGACTTCTTTTCGTGTTTTGTGATCATGTAGTTTCCAATTTGACATAAGTATTTATTTTGTAATTAACTAAATTTAACTGTATGTGTCATCCCTTATTTTGTAATGGTTTAACTGTTGGTAACTAGTACCTGATCATGCTAGGATTCTTTGCATAAGTGACCAATAATTTCATATGGTAAATTCTTGTTCTTTGTAGCTATTTGGGGGGGGGGGGGCAGGGAAAGGGAGAGAAAAAAAATGTACTTCTAAATCCTCCGAAGCCCTGAGTTTAATTTTCTTTTTTAAATCAGCATCCAATGCTAAATCATTTGCTGTTTGTTGTAGTTTATTACTGTCATTTTCACTTTGATTTTTAATAAGTACATTATGAAAATCATCCCTGGAAAATCTATGAGCATATGGCACTAATAGCTTCCATGTAGGTTTGTAGGTTAAGAGAAAGAAGCAGAGGGGAACGTATAATTAAAATATTGCCTTGGGTTTACTGTTAGATGTTTGTTTAAGAAAAAAATCATCATCAGAGGATTAGAGGAGTAATTATTCTTAGTTCAAATACCTTGAATGAGATATAAATAACATTCTTAAAATTTATAATTATGTTATACCAATATTGTAGTCCATAAAAATGGACACAAATACCAAGTCAATTGTCTGTTACTAATTAATATGGCAAGATTTTGAGTTTTTATCTTTTATTCAAAAACAAGTTTACATGATCATGATCAGCCATATTTTCAAAAGCTTACATGATACAAGTATGCTTTTCTGCCTAAAAAAAGCATGTCCAGGTTTACTACATGATCATATGCAAACTAAATGTCTACCTGTTTACTCTGGGAAGGATAGCAATAAGGAGATTACGGCTAGAATGTGCTATCCCTATAATATTCTGATTACTTTTGAACAGGCACCAAAAAAACTTCTATTTCTCAATGACTTAAAGCTCAGTCACCCTACCAAGATAATTTCATTCATTGGACTAATTCAAGGCTCAAATATTCTTTCCTGTGAAACTAGAAAAGTAACTGCTGTAACAAATAGAAGAAAATAGAGGATACAAAAAACTAAGGCTCCTAACAGGATTTGTAAAAGAGGGATGGAAAGAGAAAACACTCCTGGAATGAAAAACAGTTTTAAAGACGATGATTTAACAAATCAGTTCTATTTTACCTCAGAGAAAATAGTACCCTCACTACACTCCTAAATTTCTCTCTAAACTGCAATTTTTTTTAAAACCCTTTCATTCCATCCTAGAATCAATACTGTGTATTGGTTCTAAGGCAGAAGAGAAGAAAGGACTAGGCAATGGTAAAGTGACTTGCCCACAGTCACACAGCTGGGAAGTGTCTGAGGCCAGATTTGAATCTCTAGGCCTGGCTCTCAATCCATTGATCCACCTCTATGCCCCCAAACTACAATTTCTAGGAAAACCATTCTCACTAGATACAGCCCCCAATTTTTTCAATATCATATTCTTTTTCTTTTTAAGAGTTTGTTGATTATACTATTAGACTAGATTCCTCAAATGGAATTTTTTATTGGTTTTATCTCCTCTTTTTGCTAACTTCAGCTTAATTTCCCTTCCTTTACCAAGGCAATATGGCCCTTGTAAAGAGTCCTTACCTTTACAAACAAAAGCAAAACCAGGGCAATCACTCAGTTGTGAAATGTATGTGTCTGAAATAGCTCGGCATCAGTCTAAAATTTAGGTGTGTATTCTTGCCTTCATTTGCATGTTCATGCATCTCTTATAGACTAGATGCAGGCTGCTTGATGCATTTAAACAAACCTGGATACATTTAGTGGTAACATAATTTCCATATTTACCTTCCTTTAAATATACATGTACATTTAGTAAGGACAAATGTAATAATAATATAAGCAAAATTTATTAAGCAGATATATTTATTTTTATAAAACAAAACAAGAAAAAAGTTGTCATAAAGTGGAAACTGGAAGGAATGATAATTTTCAGTAAGACTATCCTTGTCCAGCAAATTCTGTATACTCCAGGTCAAATAAATTTCCAAAATTGTTTTAAAAATTCTATAGGCAGAGAATGTATTGAATGTAAGGTCTCTATGAAATACTTTTCTATTTAAAACTTGGATCATCCTCTTCTAGATCTTGTTGGCTTTTATTCATGTTTTATTATTATTAACTCACCTAAAATAAACTTGATAATCCCTGTATCTCTTTTACCTTACTCCATAGCTAATGCCTTTTAAAATTCTGTTAGAGTGAAATGGCCATTTTTTTCCAGATCCATAAGTCTCTGTGGCTTCAATTGTAAATTTTAAAACAAAGCCAGAGTAGGTCTCAAATATGCACAAAACTAACCAGAAGCATGGGCCATAATTGTCCACTACTTCTCCTAACATATTGATAATTGCTCTACCAGAGAAATTTGAGAAATACAAACTTACATATTGAATCTGGATATGTTTGATGCACAGGAATCCAAACTATTTAACATGCACAGGGTAGAATTTGTTTATAGAAATAAAATGAATAACCTACATAAAAATCAGAAGCAAACTTTGGAAAAGAAACATGCATAATTAAAATATACATGTGTATTTAAACTCTTCTTTATAATGACTAATTTACACTATTGAGTTCTGTACCTTGTCACTATATAAACCAGCTTTCCTTCTTCTCTACAAAGATTCACTATCTTAAAGTCCACATTTAGTAGAAAATATAAAAACAATGAATGGTTCAGGAATGAGATAAGTAAATAAATAAGAAAGCAAATAACATGTTCAAATTGTAACCAGTGATTAGCAAAATTGTTGACTTAGTAGAAAAAAACATGGACATTTACTGAATTCTTTTATAGTTGCTGTAAGGGGTTGCATATGTCATGGACACATGGTCAAACAGAATAGATTTGTCCCATTTTCTACTGCATTACCCTTTAAATTTCATTAGTGTTTAGTTTCCCATAGGATATTAGCTCTATGTTGCTATTAATTGAAAATAAAGTAAATTAAAAAGATAGTTTCAAAATGAATTGGGAGCTTTTTCAGAGTTTTCACTAAGGAGTTCATTATGACTTTCTAATCAATGTACTAATCTAAACGTGAAAGAAATCAAAACAGGTAGTTAGCTGACTGATCATAAATAAATTCTTCCCTGACAACAGAGGAAACAAAACAAATATGTACACTTCTTTATGACGTTCCATTTCTTTTCCCCTAACTGCAATCCATCCTAAGTAAAGAGCATCCAAATCATATTCTTCTATGTATTTATGTAGTATCTAATATGAGCTCAGTAGATGACATTGGCAGGTCAAGGAGCATATCATGAAAAATAAAAATAGATTTGTTCCCTGACCCTTGCCACACAGTTTCTGTCTCTGACAATACTAAAAAATAAGATTCCTGGAGGAAATAGGGATATTAGGGATTGCCAATGCCTTTTGGTTTTCTGATCAACTTTTTCAACAACTCAATCAAGGTTTAATCTCTGGTATTTGGGAAAGATAATTAAATTAAGAAATATTCGACCTTTGAGCATTATAAAATATGGAGTCATGATACTGTGGTCATTATTCTGATATTGGGATGACCTTGTCTTGGGGGGCAAGGGATAAGTACACAGAAATTGTACCTAGTTGGTAGCAAGTGCTGAAAATGTGATAACTCCATCAGCCCAACTTTCCTTGGAACCACCTTTTAAATTTCCATTTCCCAAAATATTCTGTCCTAGTACAAGAACTTTAGCCTCATATCCTAGAAAACATATAATCACTAACCATCCCTACTGAGTTCTGTAAGCCATCTTTCCCTATTACTTAAGGAAACCTCAGGTGAGTGATGGTGATATGTTGTTTAAAAGTTCTTAACTAATTCCTCAAAAGTTCCCTTTCACTTGGGGTTCCATGGCCCTTGGTCAAGGACAATCATTACTTCCTTATCTCTTGCCCAGCCCAATCTAATGATCCTAGTAAATTTAGTAATGACTATTGACCTGCTGTGACAGCATGAAATAACCTCATTTGCTTATTCCCCATTTAACAAAAGAGAGATATGACTATTCATCTCTTTAACTAATATGGAGACAGTTAAGACAAAAGGAAAAAAGTCTTAGTGTGGACAATGTCCCCATCTTTTTTTTTTTTTTTGAGGTTTCTGAGTATTTTCTGAGTTTTTTTTAATGCTAAGTATCAGGCAAGTGGGATGAACTTTTTTTTAAGATAATGAAAGTTCTCCCTCAGCATTAGTGAAATGTAGCAATATTCTGTTTTCTATTTTTAAAATGGATAACAGATGTCAAAGTGTATTTTTGATAAATTTCCATCAATGTAACATTATCTTGGATTTCTTTACAATGACACAAAAAGGTCACTTGCATTTTACCTGAAAACCTTCTATTCCTTTACCCTTCAGGTTGGAAAGACAATTTTACTACTGCTAAAGCAATTTTATTTGCAGCTTTTGGATTATTCTGATAAATATTTAGAAACGTTCCACCAGAGGCCAAAAAAAAAATTTAGGCTTTAGCTAGTAGATCAGATTTGTAAGTAAATAGAAGAAAAAGAAAGAACGGCCTGTACGTCAACCTTATAAGGATGATAAAATACTAACAAATATTTGGTGGGTTTGCACCTCAACCCTAATAAAAGTCTTTAATCTCCATTCCACCATATTTTAAGTTCTCCTACTGAAATTAGTGTTGTGAATAACCAAAATAGAAAGAAATTTCTTCTCAGTTATCCAGAGTGGCTAATAAGAACCCCCAAATCCACCAGATAATCAGTTAAACTTCATATTTCTTAGAGCTAATCTAAGAGGTTAAATAATGATATACTACTGCATTCATCTTCCAAAATGGCAGACAGTGAAGACAAAAAGACTAATAGCTCAGAATGGAAAAATCTGTGCTGCAGAATAGAAAGAGGAAGGATAGATTTTATTGAAAAAAATAAAAGCATTCATTAATCTTCTTGATACTTAAGTAGAAAAGTATTAGTAATACAAATCATGCTTTCTTATCAAAAGTCATCTATTATATAAGACTTTAACACCTGAAGTTTGGCTAGTTTTCCTCCATGGTTTGTAGCTGCTAAGCATTTTCTTTTAGAATTCTATTTTATGAACATTTTCTCAATGGAGACTTTGTGATGAGATATATAGAAGAGTCAAATAACTGATCAAAAAATGAGTGGATTATTCTTTAAATTATTAAAAGTATAACAAAATAACAAGTATAACCAAAATACAGCAAAATTATATCTCAGACTTCTCTCTGGTTTAGATAATCCTAGACTCTTCACCTCATCATAAAAATTCATTTTGTCAATTCATATCAATCAGCAGATGTCTTTCCCCCAAAGGAAGTGACAAAAGGGAAATTTAAGACCCTAAGAAATTCTGCAGTTAAAATATTTATTTAAGCTACATTAATTTTTAGAAAGAGACTGAAATAACAATTAAATGGATAAGAGCTGGCTGAAGATATTTTCTGTTTGTTTATTAAGAACTTTGAAAATAGATTCCTTTATTTTAACTAACTTGAATTTACATAACAAATGGTATTGGTTTTAATAGTTCTATAAAAATATTTATAAGTAAATCTCTTCACTATTATTACTACTCGACTTGATCCAAATCTACCCAGGATGATGTTGCTTTTCCTATTTGTGATTAGAGAAATAGTGTGGTAAAGTGTATAGAGTGGATCATGGAAAAGGTATTACCTTGGTTTAAGTCCTGACTCTTTATTTGTACTAGCTGTGTGACCACGAACTACTTAGTGCTAGGAACAACACTTTTTTGCTATAAATTACATAACAGATGGGCAGCGAGGTGGTTCAGTGGATAAAGCACTGGACTTGGAGTCAGGAAAATTCATCTTCCTGCTTATCTTGGGCAAGCCACTTCACCCTGTTTTGCCTCAGTTTCCTAAAATGTAAAATAAACTGAATAAGGAAATGGCAAATCACTCCAATTTGGTAAGAAATCCCCAAATGTAGTCACAAAGAATTGGACATAACTACAAAACAACTGAGCAACAAACAGAAACTAGTTTCTAAATGGAAAATTTCCCATATTGATGAAATCACTTCTCTAGACACATACATATACACTCAAATTCTCACACTCTTTGCCCTTTCCCTCAAAAAACCACAGTGGATATTGAGATTAGATCATGGATATAGGTCTATTTTTTTAACTAAAGATATTAATTCTACATAATTTCATAGGATTTTAGGGCTGGAAGATATCATTTAGTCATTTTGCCCTGTCATTTTACAGGTAAGGAAACTGAGTTCTGGAGAGGAAAGCAAAATTGCCCATACACTTCAACATTTCTATTCTAATGGTGTAGGGAACCTTGCTTATACCAAGTTCTATCCTACTTTTAATGATTGCCAAAATGAACTCTATGCATGTATTTTGGGAATAGTCTATGCTCTTTTTTCAATTTTTACTTAAACACATACTTCTATTTTATTGACCACAATGGACAGAAACCACACTATATTCCATTTCTACCAACTTTGCTTTCTTTTACCTATAGCACTGTAAGTTCCCTGAGGATGAGAATTTTAATTTAGTCATTAATTTCATGGCAAAAATTTTGTAATTTTTTTCTTCAAGTGGGCATATTTTTTATTTGACTGCTATGGTTTTTGAGTGTATTTAAAATAAAACAAGTTAGTCTTCAGAGGCATAGTGACAACTAATTCATGCTCATCTGCTGATATAATTTTACAAGATGTATCTATTGGTGGCTCTTCTGAAGCTAAACTATTACTATACCTAACTTGTTTGATGACCAAAATGCTTTTATTCAAGCAATTTGTTGTCATATCTTTCTAAATGTATCTTAAAATGATAACTGAATTCATGGGAAAAATTAAATTAATTTTGATGAGTTTTTACATTTTACATTTACATTTGATGGGTTTTTAGCATTGAATGAAAGATGAAGTTTCAAATACTTCAAATGATCTGTGATCTCATGAATGTGGGTGCAAATCATACCCCATCCATGCCTGCTCATCCTGCGTAATTCTGGTTATGGTTTCATATAATATATGCACATGCTGTAAATTTGTAATCTAAGTTTTTATTTGCTTTAATGAGACTGAATACACACATGTACTTAGAGCAAAATCTGGAATTGTGTTAACAATATGTGTGTGTGCTTTACCTATGCAATCTCTCAATTAGCAAGTTAATGTGACTATGTATAGGGATATATACTTAAATTCTCCAATTTTTAAAATTCAGAAAGGTTCCCCTTCCATTAGTGGATTTCAAAATGAAAAGAAATCCAGTGGTGTTAGAAGCTCCTCTTTTTATGGAACAATCTACAATGCCATATTACAGGACAGTATTTACACTCCAGGTATGTATTGCACTGATTAAAACTACCAATTTTACTATTACTCAGAATGTCCTAAGATTGGTAGGTACACCTCTAGAACTACAGATAATAAAATCATGTCATCCATTGTGCTTAAGTTCATTTGTATGTACAGAACAGGCTATTTAGAATTGTGAGTGAATTTTGTTTTTACTACTATAACGTTATTGGTTATTTTACATTAAGTGTAATGACCACATTTTGTGAAAAATCAAATAGGAAATATGAAAGGATAACATTAACAGAAAGGACCTAGAAAACCAAGTGATGTTTCAAATAAAGGGGTGGGGAGAAACAGACAATTAGAAACACAAATAACTCTTTGTATTATTAGTCAAGAAGTTCCTTACATGATCGAAAAATACTGGCTTAATGATAAAATTACAGTTTAACATGAATACATTAGGCTTTGATGATAATACTTTTAAAATCCAAATGTATTATGAGTGTAGGAATGTCTAATATAAATAATTTCATTATCATTCGTTCAAGTATATGTTTACGTAAAATTATAAGCAGATAATTGCATAAAATGCTTTGACCAAATATTTCTTAATTATAATTAATTTTTTCTCATTTTTAATTCTCCTTTTACATAAATATCAATAACACAGTTAATTTTTTTCAAAGTACTTTACACTTCTTAAATAAATTCATCATCACTCTTCAAAGTGAATGTTCTAATACTAGTTTAGTTCAGAGATAGATAAATTGAAATTGATAGCATAATATTCATAAAACAGGAATAACTGTGTAAAGAACAGCCTGTTCAATATTGGTTACAAATTACAAAACTGATATTAATCTTTCATGTTTACATATAATTAAGAAATATATAAGCTAAATTAGATTTTCTTAGAGCTTAAAATTATATATCAATCTAAATTTTTAAACTTTCGTTTCTATTTTTGTGTCAATCAAATATTCTTACTTTAGGTAATTTCCTACTTTCTTCAGAGTGTTTTGAGTGTTAGAGAACCCAAAACATCTCACATTTATTAATTTACATATTGCTTTTTATTGTTCTGATGTATATAAAGTCTGTCCTTAGAATAGATATGCCTTTGCCCCCTTTTCCTAAGATTGAAAAAGAAAGAAAAATACTTTCTTGGTCACTTTGCATAGGAGAGATCTTTTCTTTCCTAATATGGAAAATGTGTATAGCAAAAAAAAAATAAATAACTCAGAGCTAAAACTGGGTAAACAGATGTCTCATATATGTATGATGATCATGATTTTCCCAGTGACCTACATATTCTTCCTAGAGTATTCCCTTGTTCCATTTTATGGATTTAGTCTTCCAAATTTGTTAGAGGGAGTAAAAACCAGGCAGAAGACTCAGGACTAAAATTTTCATTATTTCTTATTTTAAAAAATATGGATTGATTTTCAAAAGATATACTATGTATAAAATACTTCAACAAAAAAAGAATTTGTGATACAAAAATTAAATTTTAGAAAGATATCTTTATTAAGTTTTTTTTAAGATTTTCCAGATTTTTTCTAGACTTCTGAGGTTTCACTGTTTTTTTCTTCTGAAGGATGTGACCACAGATTTATTTCCCAATACAAGAGTTAATTATTCTTTCTGAACACTATAGGTATAATCTACAGTGTTTTTTCTTTTTCTTCTATATCTGTAATAATTTAAAATGAAAAGACATGACCAAATTTTAGGTATGTATGTTTGTCCTTTCAACTATAATTTTAAAAACTTTATAATTTGGAGCACATATTTGGAAAGTACTGAAATTTTCATCTTGAGATATGAGATTAGAGAAAGACAGAGACATGTCCTAATACTTTTTTTTTTTAAAAAAGCAATAACTCCATTTTATCCATTTTGTGGTCAAATTAAAAGCATTCATGTCTTTCCTTCCTTTAAGAGAACCATGCAGGCAATATGGTGGTTACACTCAGTGTGTTCCTATCTGATAGGAAGAATGTGATCTTTCTAGTTGTATTTGATGCTTTATCTCAGGAGAGTCTCTAACTCAATGTTGTGGGCTTTAAATATGGATTTCTATTCTGTGTATTTTTTTGTGAAATTAGATTGTGAGTAAATAAGATTGCTCTCCATTGTTTGCTGTTCTAGCATAGCCATAAGATGTAATAATGTATGTGTACATATTAATATGTATTTGATGAGACACTTTAGATAATATTTAAACAGCCATGTCAAAATTTAAATGGTAGATAGCTTCTAGGGTTGCAATATAATCGAAATCAAAGAACTCATAAGAAACCTTTGGTTATGGCACAAATCTTACAAACTTTATTAATTGGTTGAATATTGAAGAGCACAGTTATATAAAGATACCTAGCTTACACCTTTCTAGGTCTTATCCTTCATAGAGCTACATTTGACTGCTGCTAAAAATTGCTTTTTCCACATAAAAAAGTGGTCACGATAAGCATGTCTCTTTGGGAACTTGTCTCTGAGCTATGTTCACCATTAGCTATTAACATTTACAATGCACCCATCTGATTTTGCAACAGGGAAATAAGACCTCATAGTTTAGGCAAACCAGAAATGAAGCTACTTTTCTTCTTGGGACTCCATCAGCATTTAAAACTTCAGTATTTGCCTTGCACTCAGGTTCCTAACACATACTACATCCCCTTTTCTGGTTGTAATCACAATATGGTAGAGAGATAATCATAGTGAAATGGTATTCACAATTGAACCACCATCCCCGAGGGGAACCTACCTTTTACCTACTTCAGCAGTGAAGTAGTCCCTATCTGTTTGAAGGTGGTACTGTTTTCATCTTTTAAAAGCCCACTATACTATTATGATGCTCCATGTAAATTTTCATGTGCTGGCATGCCTACAAGTTAATAGTGTTATAGAATGCTCAGCTCTCGACATGAGGGAGTTTTTATGGTGATTTGCATCATATTTGCCATCTATTTGCTGAAAGTATATGGAGTTTAGCAAAACTACCTGCTGAGCAACATAATAAGATTTTTGTACAAAGTACAAATTACTATTTATTATTGTATTTTATTTTTCTATGATTTCCTAAGAGGCATTATCAGGTCTTACAGATGGAGTAAGCCTGTTTATTAAGATATTTATTAGCGAATAAAAGTTACAGTTCTGGTGTTTGAGTTCATGACTTTTAGTTTTGCCTTCACTGATATACATTCAAGATATCTTTACTGTTTAGGGTGAAGACTTCATTCCTAACAACAGACGCTTGGGAATTCTGGCTACCCAATTCATTATTGCTGTCATTATACAAAATAATTTACTTATTTAGTAACAGATCAACATCCTGTTCCCTGGCCTCACCACTATCTCACTGTGCAAACTGGGATATTTAGTTGGGCTCTAGCTAGTCTAGCCAATATCCTATGTAACTTATAATTAATGATTGATGGAAATGTTATTTTTATAGTACCATTGTTGTGGTATCTTACTTCAGAGATTTAAAAAATCACACATAGGGAACTTTGAGAAGGTTGATGCTCCCTCATCTTATTATTGAAGAAACCAAAGTCCAAAGGAGTTAAATGACCGGCTGAAAGTCAGAGAGGTAGGAGCAAAATTGAGATCAGAACTCAGGTCAACTCATCCTCATTCTGCTATTAACTAGCTACTAAGTTTTGAGCAAATCAAATAACGTCAATAGGCCTATTTCCTAATTTTTGATAAGTTTTTATTGTTTACTACTTTTTATTTTGTATGTGTTATGCCAAAAATATGAAAATACCCAAAAGAGACACGCATAAAGCTCACTGTGTAAAAGATGCCCAAGGCTTCTTAATATGGGTAATATTCTTTACACTTCAGAACTGTAAAGGTGAAAAAGTAAGATGCCCCTCTTCTAAAAGCCAGAGCTATATGGCATAGTGCAGGGGTCAGTAACCTTTTTGGCCATGAGAGCCATAAACACCACATTTTTTAAAATGTAATTTCATGAGAGCCGTACAGTGCTCACAATGCGAGCTCCTGTAACAGCACCTGAAAAAAAAATTGATTTTATGGCTCCTGCAAAAAGAGCTATATCTGGCCCTGGCATAGTGAATGGAGACCTGAAGTCAGGAATACCAGAACTCAAATTTGGCTTCAGACACTTACTAGCTATGTGACCCTGAGCAAGTCACTTAAATGTCTGCCTGCCTCAGTTTCTTCTTATGTAAAATGAGGATAATAATGGTACTTATCTCTCAGAGTTAGTGTGAGGATAACATAAAAAAAAAATAAAGCACAACACAAGACTTAAGGAACTATGTAAATGCTAGCTGTTATTATTAAAAGATTTTGATAATGCATGAATTAAATAAAACCTAAAATCGCATTGGTTTGTCAGAAGAATGATATTCAAGTCCCCTGAACATTAAATCTTTTATTACTAATTACGATATTCCAAAGAACTAGTGTGACATGAGAATTGGGAATAGAGCATTTTAAATATTTCCAACTTATGGTACATGAAACGTTGGGGGAAATAGAAATTAAACTGAAGAAAATTCCAGGTATTCCCCATGATGACTTTTTCAAAATATTTTCCAGTCTCAAGCCCTCAACCATTCCCCCTGACCACTGACAATTGTTTTCCATCTTTTCCGCTGACTATAGTCCCAAATCTTTCTAGTCCTAAAAAAGCTTTCCTTCCACCCTTCTGGCTCTTCTTCTCTGTGTCTCTCAGGTACCAAGTCCTTTCATTTCAGCCTTTCTCCATTCCTTCATCTCCAGTTGGCGATGGCACCAACACTCGAGTATATGCCCTCTTTAAGAACTGCCTGAACTATGGCAATAGCCTTCTATCAGATTTTTGTCTTTCCTCTCTGTCCTCTCATCCATCCTTGACACGTTTGCCAGAATGTCCTCCTTCATGCCTACATATAAACTTCTCTGCTATGTGTGGTCAGTCATTTCACTTCATACATAATATCTTGATAGGTGGCTATTGAGATCTACCTGGCCACAGCCTAGAGGACTGAAGAATGGGCTCTCATAGGAACTGGAAAGGACCTTAGAGGTAAGTAACTTAACTGCTCTCTGACTCAGTTTCCTTATGTATAAAAGAGGTATAATAATGCCTCCCAGGGTTGTTATGAGGATCAAATGAGATAATATTTGTAATGAACTTCATACAATTCCTGACACAGAGTAGGTTAATAAATACTTGTTTTCTTCCTTCCTGCCTTCCTTCTCAAAGTCCTACAATGGTTCCCTACCGCCTGATAAGTAAAGCCCCAACCTTTTACCTGGCATTTAAGGCCCTATAGTTTATGGCACCACACTGGCTTCTCAACTGTTAAAACTAGCATCTTACTCTATTCTCTCCACATATTCTTGTTGGTGTTATTGTTTAACTGTTGTTGCCAAACACTCTTTGTGACCCCATTTGGAGTTCTCTTGGCCATGAAATAAGTGAGTTATTTCACCTTTATAAATGATAAATTGAAAAAGTGCTGCTCTCTATGTCAGGCTGATAGGCCAGAATGGTAGGTGTCAGACCTGATTCTGGGATACAAACAATCTGACTTCCTTTTATAAACAAAAAGGGTTTATTTGCAGGGTTTCACACAGATAAAGTAAGGAGGGTCAAAGGGAAGTTCCCTAAATCTAAATTTCTAATTTTTCCTCCCTCCAATCCCATAAGATCCTCAGGGGTCTTTCTTCTGGTCTTGATGTTACTTGCAACCAACACTCTCTGCCTGTTCCCCAAAATCCCCTGTCTAGCTTTCCTGACTATTGACTCTCCAAAATATTCTTGGTAGGAAGCTTATAGTTCAGGTTGTTTTGATAGGGTGAAAGTAGATGGTAAAGTCAACCTCTAGGCCTCAGCCCAAAAGGCTATCCTTTTACAAGTATCCTTGTTGATAGATATTCTTATCTCAGGTTGGCTTCTTCTCAGTAACTTAGATATAAACAAGAAACTGGAACTCAGGAACACAGAGAGTAGGAAAAGATGAAACTCTGGTGGATCAGTCTCTATTTGGAGGCTGGATAGATACTGGAGTGGTTTGCCATTTTCTTCTTCAGCTCATTTTACAGATGAGGAAACTGAGGCAAACAGGATTAAATGACTTGCCCACACAGCTAATAAGTGTCTAAGGTCAGATTTTAACTCAGAAAGATATTTTTTTCCTCACTGCCTCTCTTTGTTTTTTGTATCTGATGCCATTTGTTGAGTTTCTGTGTTTCTTTTAAAGACCAGTTTTTAAATTTTCCCTTCTCCAGAAAGCTTTTACTTATATACTATCAGTAAAGACCTGGCCTCCTTGGACCTCAAATACCACTTTGCATTTGTCATGTATGTATATATGTATGTATATATAATATATATGTATGCATATGCATATAAAATTACACACTAAAGTTATTTTTATATGTCATATCTGCCTACTCAATATGTAAATTCAATAAAAGAAGAAGCTAAATTTTGAATTTGGACTGAAATTTAACTTCTAAAAAATAAATGTTTACTGAATTCGAGTTTGGATCTTATTCAAGAGGCAATGGAAGGAATTCTATTAATGTCTTTTGAGCAAAAGAATAATATCCTGATAGACGTCCATTAAGATTTACCTAGCCACAGTATATAGGGTTAGAGGGAGGGATACCATAGGATCACAGTTCAGAGCTCAAAGGACCTGAGAGGCCAACCTCTTCATTTCACAGCTTAGGAAACTGAGGCCCACATACAGGTTAAATGACTTACTCAAAGTCACACAGACAGTAAATGATAGAGTTGGGTTTTGAACCCCCAAATCCAATACTCTTTCCAATATATGATGTAGCCCTGCCCTTATTGAGGTTAAGGGGATAAGCCAGGAATGCGAAAGATAAATTCACAATATTACATCTGAACCAGCCTTAGTCCCACACTCCCAGGGCAACCTAAGGGACCATGCCTATAATCCCTGTTACTGATGAAGCTGAGGTTGGTGGATTGCTTGAGCTCAGGAGCACCGAGCTAAAGGAAAACTAAAATAGATTGGTCGTTTGCACTGTCTGTCACTAATAAAGTCATTCCTCAGGAGGCGAGGGGGACATGAGGTTGCCAAAGAAGGACAATTGGCCCAGGTCTGAAATGGAGCAAGTCAAAGCTTCCATGTTAATCAGCATTCAAGTGCAACTCATGAGGGGCTACTGTACTTTTTAGCCCAAGAGAAACAGAAAGATCCAGCATCCAAAAGAAAGAAAAGAAAAAGAGAAAGAAAGAATCTCATATTCTAGCAGAAAGTTAATCTAGTGATAGAGGAATCCTAGTCAGGTCCCTTAAAGGAAATTGCTTTGAAGGAGAAATAGAGTTCTTCCTCTCCCATTCCATCCCCATCCCAGATAAGCAACTCAATTCAGAAGATTCATCAAAGCTTCTACTCATGACTAGCATGACAGCAGAGTTCACCAGAGTGACAGTGCTAAATAACAGAGGAAGTGTCTGCAGACAGACAGAAAGAAAGTCACTTGAGAATGACAACAGTTTCAGTGATTACAATCCTTCATGAAAGATAGAAGTGCTGGCTATGGCCCATTACTTCAAAGGCACTGATTCCTGGAACCCAGCAGTAAATACCTAGACAAGCTCATGTGAGGACTCTACAAAATGAGTAAAGGACTTCCAAAATCAGGGTCTGTGGGATACCATTTTGTCATATGTGTTCTCTGCACATGCCAAATTACCTTTGTAAGTCTGAGTCCACTCAGCCCAGGACCCTGTTTTAAGCAAATAAGCAAGTATATCTCCAGTTTAGGGAAAATGTTTCATACCAGTTGTTCATGCCATACTTTCTAAAAGATAATTGAGACTACTGGCTGATAAGCAATTGGAAGCACTCCTGTGGTAGTTCATGAGTGTCAGAAATAGAAATCCAGATCCACTAGATTACCCCTAGAATTCTAAGTAGGAATAGATTCCTCCTTCTGGAGATGAAACTCATTAGTCAATTAACTTTTTTTTCCAACTAACATTTATTAAGTGCCTTCTAGGAGTTAAGTACTTTGGGGAGAGAGCCCAGAAAGAATATACCAAAAAATAATTCTGTCTACAACAGGGATGTCAAACTCACTGCACTAATGACTGCAAAACTCTCCAGTGTGACAAAACCAGATTAAAATGTAATTGGGAAATGTTTAACAAAATAAATAAAAATATAGTAAAAGATACCATTAATTTGTGTCTTTCTAAGTCAATATGAAGTCTCAGACAACCCTTTTCTATTTGAATTTTAACACCACTTGGTTTACAATATATCCGACACATCATCATTCACCTATTTCTTGGATATTTCCAAGGAGAAAATACTTACTGCTTTTTAGGCAGACCATTCTACTTTTGGGTGGTTCTAGTTGTTTTTTGTTTTTAATTTAAAAAAAAATTTCCCATGGTTACATGATTCATGTTATCTCCCTTCATTCTTCCCTCCCCCTTTCCAGAGTTGACAAGCAATTACACTGGGTTATACACATATCATTCAAAACCTATTTCTATACTATTTATTTTTGTAATAGTCTTTTAAAACCAAACCCCCAAACCATATAAACAAGGGATAAATCATAGGTTTCCTTCTGCATTTCATCTCCAACAGTTCTTTCTCTAGCTGTAAATAGCATTCTTTCTCATAAGTCTCTCAGAATTGTCCTGGATCAATGCATTACTATTAGTAGAAAAGTCTATCACATTTGATCATCCCACAATGTTTCATTTACTATGTATAATGTTCTCCTGGTTCTGCTTATTTCACTCTGAATCAGTTCATGTAGGACTTTCCAGTTCTTAAAGAAATCAAGCAGCTCATCTTTCCTTATAATACAATGGTATTCCATCACCATCATATACCACAATTTGTTCAGCCATTCCCCAATTAAGGGACATCCCCTCATTTTCCAATTTTTTGCCACCACAAAAAGCACAGCTATACATATTATTGTACAAACAGGTCCATCCCCATTTTTAAAATCTCTTTGGGGTATAAACCTAGTAGTAGTATTGCTGGATCAAAGGTCATGCACTCTTTTAAGGCCTTTTTGATACTGAGTCTCTCTGTCTCCCTCAGATTTGACTTGCAATTGCCACTCGTGTACTCTAACTCTATGTTGATGGGCATGGAAGCTTTGATCTGTTCCATTTCTGACTCTGGAATTTTTGTCCCTCCTAGATAGCCTCTCACCCTGCCTCCTGTTCCCAGTGTTATTGGTTAATAAGAAAGTGAAGGCATTGAGCACTGAGCTTTTTCCCCCCAAGAACTCACTTGTGAAGTAGAAAAGATGGAACAGATGGATAGGGTAGGGTCAAGGGAAGTCTTTATTATGATTGAGTAGATATAAACATGTTTATAGGCAGCTAGAAAGGAAACAGTGGCAAGGCAGAAATCAAAGACATAAAAGGGGAAAATTGCTAGACCGAAGTTCTGGAAGAGTTTGCAGGGAATGTAATCAAAGGCACAGGCAAAGCAATTAGTCTAAATTGGTAATATAGAGGGAAGGAGAGGAAAAGAGAGACACTAAACAGGTTTGATGAATGGATGAGAATTCTCAAGGAAGGGCATAGAGGATAGCTTCAATCTTCCTAATGAAATAAATGGCTAAGTTATCTGTTTTAAATACAGGGACTAGAGTGGGCTTGGTAAAAGAGGCACTAGGTGATAAATTAAGGAATAAAGATATGGGTATAAGAAAAGGACTGTGGAGCAATTGAGCAGCATAGATTTAGCTGAGATTGTTGTATCCAACTTTTTATGACCCCATTTGGCATTTTCATGCCAGACACTAGAGTGATTTGCCATTTCTTTCTCCAGCCCATTTTATAGATGAAAAACTGAGGCAAAGAGGGTCAAGTGACTTGCCCAGATATCACACAACTAGTAAGCGTCTGAGGCCAGATTTGAATTCACCAAGATATCTTCCTGACTCTAGGTCCAATGCTCCATCCCAGGTATGGCAAACCTTTTAGAGACAAAGTGCTGGGCCCTGCCTCCATCTCACCCCACCCAGAGACCATGCCCCTCCCAACCCTGAGTGTAGGGCACACCCTGCTCCACCCCAACACCACACAGGGGAGGGAGGAAGCACTCTCATTAGGCTAGGCAGAGGAGTGTGTGAAGAGAGGAATGTCCTCAACAAGTGTAGCCCAAGCACTCTGCTCCCCTCCAGCTCTGCTGCCTGTGAGCCACTCACCTTTCCCTCTGTATGCTCCCATTGGGCTGCTGGGCAGAGGGGTGGGGGATTTGAAAAAATGTCATCAGATGTGGTGCAAAGGGGGAGGGGAACAGCTCTGTCTGAGGCCTTCTGCCTTTCTAGGAACAAAATGGGGTTGGGGGAGGCAGCTGAGTGCTCATAGAGAGTTCTCTGTGTGCCATTTTTGACACTCATGCCATAGATTTACCATCATTGCTCTATCCACTGCACCACCTAGCATAAATGTATTCATGTGTAGAATGACCTCAGGTGTATGAATTTCTCTAGTAATGCTAAGTAGCCCTGGAGTAAAAGTGAAGGAATCAGATAGTGGAGATTACTTAAGGAAAATGATTTATAGGTTGGGAATGACAGGTATAGGGGAAAGAATTTCAAGGGTATATTAGGAAATGAGACATTAAAATGGGAAACTATGACAACAAAATCAGGCATAAAAACAAATGAAGTATGAGTCAGAGGAGTGACCTAGAAAATAGGAATGGGAAAAAGAGAGAAATAAAACTAGAAATCACAATAAAAGCACAGTAAATCATAGGAAACAGATTTAGAGCTGGAAGTGACTTCAAGGTCATTTAGCCTAACTCCATCATTTACAGATGAGGAAACTGAGGCCTATAAAGAGTTAAGCACCTTGTCTAAGGTCATACAGGTTCACATAGGTAGAATCATGATGTGAAACTCAGATTCTCTGGCAACAAATACGATCTCTTTTTTTTCCCCCCCACAGCTTGCTCCCTACAGTTTATTGTGAATCTGACTAGGAAAAGAAAGATAGAATTCTATGGTTAGAGAGTAGAAATAGAGAGGTGGTACAATTTCAATAGAGTAAGATCTGAGACATCGCTGGGCAAGTGTGTGGCTGAATCAGGGTGGAAAAGAAAGCAAAGCTGATAAGTTTGAAAAATTGAGTTTAATTTGTTAAAGGTATAAACATGAATACCATATTTCCTAACAATTATGTGAGGAGATGGGATGGATGCACAAAAAACAAGTTAAGTGAGGACTAACAATAGAAGAAAGGTATAGAAGTGGAAAAAGGAAACAAGGATTATGCTCATATCTCTTGCTGGCTCCATAATTTGAGGGGAGTAGGAAAAGTTAACATTAGAGGAATGGTATATAAGAAGTAGAGTCCTCAATAGAATTACCAAAAAAAGGTGGAGAAGTAGAAAGAATTGTAGTTACAATTTAAAAGAATAAACAAGGGAGCAGCTGGGTAGCTCGGTGGATTGAGAACCAGGCCTAGAGATGGGAGGTCCTAGGTTCAAATCTGGCCTCAGCTGTGTGACCCTGGGCAAGTCACTTGACCACCATTTCCTTGCCAGGGGTTGGCAACCTTTTTGGCCGTGAGAGCCATAAACACCACATTTTTTAAAATGTAATTTCATGGGGGCAGCTGGGTAGCTCAGTGGAGTGAGAGTCAGGCCTAGAGACAGGAGGTCCTAGGTTCAAACCCGGCCTCAGCCACTTCCCAGCTGTGTGACCCTGGGCAGGTCACTTGACCCCCATTGCCCACCCTTACCACTCTTCCACCTATGAGACAATACACCGAAAGTACAAGGGTTTAAAAAAAAAATGTAATTTCATGAGAGCCGTACAGTGCTCACAGTGCACACTCCTGTAAGAGTGCCTGAAAAAAAAATGGACTTTATGGCTCTTGTAGAAAGAGCCATATCTGGCCCTCAAAAGAGCCATATATGGCTCAAGAGCCATACGCTGCCTACCCCTAGCCTAGCCCTTAACACTCTTCTGCCTTGACAGAAGGTAAGGGTTTAAAAAAAAAAAGAAAACAAACAAGCCAACTTATTAAATGCCAACTATGCATAATAAATGGGATAGGAAACAAGAGTATTGAAGGAAAGTCAGATAAACCTGTGATTTCATCAGTGTTGGTACCCCTTCCAATGATATAACTATAGTCCATCCATGTCATCTTAGCTCATGCAACTTTTATGTATATCTTCCCATCGATCCTCCAAATGAGTTCCACCCTACTTACTGGGAGAAAAGGGAAGGATTTTGTCTGGACCTTTTATATTTTTTTAACATTTTATTTTCAGTTCTGAATTCTCTCCTTCTCACTTCACCTTCCTCCATTCATTGGAAAAAAAAAGAAGAAGAAGAAAAAAACCATGACAATTATGTATAGTTAAGCAAAACAAATTCTCACATTGTCCATGTTAAAAAATATATGCCTTAATCATTCCCTCTCTATCTAGGGTTGGATAGCATGTTTCGTCACGAATCTTCAGGAACTGCGGTTGGTTCCACTGTTTTGATCAGAGTTGTAATGGGGATAATTTGAGGAAAGGTGTGTGGTAAAAGGGAATTTTGAAAGGAGGTTGTCAGGGACTTGCTAGGTGGGTAATCTAGGTTACAGGTAGGCTGGAATAAGGAGATTCAGGATATAATAGGGCTGAAGTCAGGAGTATAACACTGAAGGGAAACAAAGATCTTCAGGGAGAGGAGGAATTAATCTAGACAGGCAAGACAGCAAGGCATATAGACCAGGACTTAGACTTAAACACAGGCTGAGGGAAATAGACTGAACTGAAATTAACTACAGGCTTTAGTTAATTTCACAGGAAGGGACTTGTTTTGAAGTTACACCTTCCTTCAAGATGGATACCCCGGCTTCCCTTCAAGCCCAGAGTATGTTAGTTCTTTCCCTCTTCTCCCCTCTCTTAATAACTGACAAATTATACTAATAGGTCTGTTGAAACACAAAAGGGTTTATTGTCTTTAAAGGATGATTTGTCAGGAAAGTGGATTGAGGAAGCCCTAACAGTTGTCTCAGGAACCTCAGGTGGGGGAAGGGAGGCAGAGATGGAGTCTGAGCAAGGACCTGCCTTAACTCAGCTTACAAAGTGCTCTTGATATCTAAAGGGAATAAAAGACGACTGACTAATTTCTTTATATATAATACTATCAAATTATAGTTAAACCCTTCACAGATTTGAACTCCTCTCTAATTTACTCTCCTTATTAACTCCACAGACATATAAGGTAAGGGAAGGAAGGTAGGAAATAATAAAGGAAATGAAGATACAAAGGGTTTGTCTAAAATAACAATTCTTTTTTTTTTAAAACCCTTAATCTTGGTGTATTGTCTCATAGGTGGAAGAGTGGTAAGGGTGGGCAATGGGGGTCAAGTGACTTGCCCAGGGTCACACAGCTGGGAAGTGGCTGAGGCCGGGTTTGAACCTAGGACCTCCTGTCTCTAGACCTGACTCTCACTCCACTGAGCTACCCAGATGCCCCAAAAATAACAATTCTTAAATAAATATTTCAAAGCTAGGCTAAATTTCAATTCTACAGATAGGTAATGAAGCAGCTCAGCAGGTCTGAAACTCTCTCCACGAGATTTACAAACCAACTGACTTTTCTCTCTCAAGATTCCAAACCCCTAACTGATTACAGAACTCAGCCAAAGCTTGAAAAAACTATCATGACCCCCTCTCTCTATACTACAGAGTTCCTAAGTCTTTCAGAGTTGTTTGTCTTTATAGTATTGTTGCTAATATACAAATTCTTTTCCTGCTTCTCCTCACTTCACTTTGCTTCAATGCATACAAATTTTTACAGGTTTTTCTAAAATTATTCCCTTCATTGTTTCTTACAACACAGTAGCATTCTATAACATCATTACACCATATAACTTCTTTAATCATTAGACAATCATTGGGTACTTCTTTGTTTTCCAATTTTCTGCCACTAAGCTGCTATAAAATTATTTTATATTTTTTGATGTTTCTTTGATCTCTTTGAGAAAAGGTATGTCCAATTTAATAGAGGTTGGGGTTTTTTTTGTTGTTTTGGGGGCTGGTCATAGTTCCAAATTTGCTTTCCAGAATGGCTGGCACAATTTACAGATTTGAAGGCCATTAGAGTCAAACTCAAATACAAATAGATCCAGTCAGGCAATACATTGATTAGGAAAACTACAAATTAATATTATCTGTGCTATACTATATTTTTATTTATTTTGTTAAAAATTTCTCCTTGCCTTTTAATTTGGTTCCATGCACCCAGGAATTTAAGACTGATACCTATGGTCTATATCTTTTTCATTTTATGACGTCCAGTGTATCACAAGTCTCTCTTTTTTCTTTTATGTCTCTCTGATAACATCATTTATTTCAGTTTTATCATTCCTTTAAGTATAAAGTTTACCTTACCCATAACACATCTCTCCATTACTCTTTGGATGACCTTCAATTTCAGTTGTTCAAAGACTGGTAATTTAAAATATGCAGCCATTTATTGTCAATGGAGGAATGCTATTAGTTTGAAAGTGCCTTTGTTACAGGGTGAAGCTTGGGATTAATAAAGCACAGTTTCCTAAAGATCATCTGACTAACTCTTCCCCTGTTCAATTTCGGATCAAGCTCATTAGCCATGTGTAGTGACCATCCAAAATACATGTATTCATGGACTAGCTCCAAGGGTTTTCTCTACACAATAACAAATCATTATCTGAAAAATAAGAATTCTTTACCCACTAGATTACTAATTAGGACACCTTTTATGAGTTATTATGGCAGACATAGAAGGCTCTGCAATGTTCCAGGGCATAATACAATCAATACAATGTTATCTGCCAGTGGGAGCATCTGGAGGACCTTACTTATCAAACAGAATCCCTCTCCTACATGGACTCTGCAATAAAATAATAGTAAATACCTCTGACAATCATACATCTCTCTGTTCCATACCCCACTTAATATTTATATCAGAGCATCACTGAATGAAATCATCTCTGCTGTTATCCCTTTGAATGAATTTTGCATGATTTTTACACATGCATAAGAAATTCCTCTTTAGAGAGCTTTTAAGGCAATTTTTTGCTCTACTGAACCAAATGCTTTATTATAGTCAACAGACAATATGCACAGTGATATGTTATATTTTCTATACTTTTCAATCATTTGGACTATAAAGATGTGATCTTCTAAAGAATATAATTTATAAAACCTACCTAACTCCCTTCTTGTAAATTCACCAAGGAGGTTCTTTGATGTATAGATTACTAACCTTAAAAGGTTGTAAAAATGGGGAATGTAGCTGATAGTGCAATTCTTAACATAACCTAAGAAAACATAAAATACTTTCAGGTGTTATAAGTTAGCTATTATTTAGGTCTGTTGTTACTAATATTCTTTTAGGCACATTTTTCTGGGAAATAACATGAGATTTTCTCCAAGCTTTTTGTATCTTTCATCTTTAAAATCTCATGCTAGGGTTATCAAGTAATGATATAGCTCCAAACCTCAAAAAATCCTCATCCTGTATGAGAGAGGATATCACATATACATAAGGAGTTACTGCAGCAAAGTAAGGAGAGTGAAGAAAGGCAAAGACCCAGATTAAATACTTTAGAGATGTCTTGGAAGAGAAGAATAGCAGCTAAAGAGGAATTCAGGGAAGGCCATAAAGAGAAGTTGGTTTTGATTTGAGCCTTGAAGGAAGATTTTTGCTGTTCATTTGATTCTTCATGATTCCATTTAGGGTTTTCTTAGCAGATATACTGAAGTGGGCTGCCATTTCCTTCTCCAGCTCATTTTATAGATAAAGAGACTAAGGGCAAAAAAGGATTAAGTGGCCTACCCAGGGTTACAAAGCTGGTAAGCGAAATTTGAATGCAAATCTTCCTAACACTAGGCCTGGTGCTCTATTGACTTTGCCATTTGGTTGTCCTTGAAGGATTCTGAAAGTCATCATGAGAAGAGAGTACATTTCAGAAGAATGCCAAAAGCAAAAGATAGCATGCCAAGTTTGGATAAAATTGATAGTCTATGTTGGGTCTAGGAAAGTAGGACGGAACCAGATTGTAGAAAGCCTTAAAGGCCAGGGTAAGGAAACTGTATTTTATCCTATGGACAGCAGGAAGCCACTGATATTTTTTTGAGCATGTGAATAACATGATCAGATTATTTTGGTACCTGTGTGATTAGAAAGGAAAGAAACTGAAGGAATAGACATCATTTAGGTTACAGTAATATAAGCAAGAGGAGC
Organism: Gracilinanus agilis; assembly: GCF_016433145.1. NCBI lineage: Eukaryota > Metazoa > Chordata > Mammalia > Didelphimorphia > Didelphidae > Gracilinanus > Gracilinanus agilis. The sequence goes on from NC_058132.1 coordinate 449,733,013, forward strand.
TGATGATTAGGATGCTGGTATATGAGTAGTGAAAAAAAGATGCATATAAGATATTATAAAGGTTGAATAGAGGTTTTTATAATTTACTGGATATGAGACAGGGTGCAAGAGAGTCAAAAATGACGTTTTACACTGAAGTGACTAGATGATGTTGCTGTCAACAGACAAGAATTTGGACACAGTAGGTTTTGGAGGTAAGATTATTAATTACTTTAGGAATATTGAATTTGAGGTATGGATGAGCCATATAAACTATGTTTAGCATTAAGTTAAAAGATGTGGAACTAAAATTTAATGGAAAGATTAGGGTGGCTTTTGTAGATTTGAGAGTCAATTGCACAAAGGTTTGAGGTAGCATAGCAGTGAAGAGAAATGCCCAGAAGGCAGTCATCAATTACGTTTTATTAGAAAAAAGGAAGATTGAGATGAAGAATGAGAAAAAAAAAATTGGATTTAGTAATTAAGGGATCCATGGCAACCTATGTGAAAACAGTTGTACAGTTCAAGGTCACAAGAAACTACCTGTGAACAATACGGTAAAGTTTCCGAAGATAAAAGGGAATATGCCAGACGATGAACAAAAACTGGGCAGTAACAGCAGTTTGAAGATTGTAGCTATCCCAAAGAATTCCAAAAAATAAAGAAAACAAAAAGTAAATGTCCAGAAGTTCCTTTGTCTTTTATAAGTGGGTCAGTAACCTGCATTATCAATTAGTGGGTAGGAGGTTAAGCAAAGTACTTGGCACATTTTACATAAAGTTGATCTATGATGATTATTTTTTCTCCAGAGCTTGGTAGTCCTGAACTAAATTAGATCCTGTTTCCATCTCCCTCAGGAGGAGGGTAGTGCTGGGAGGGTCTGGGCACTCTCATGGCAGCTCCTATGCCCTTTAAAACAAAAGTCAGAGAATTTGATATGCACCCCAGCCCCACAACTTGACATAATGGGAAAATGCAAAGTTAAAATTTTGCAAACTCTCCCCTGAAGCCAGCAGCCAGCAGCTACCAAGCATCCCTCAGAGCGCTTGTTCCGTGATCCAGCTTCAGGTCAGCTAGTACTTGGAAGAGTCCCACTAAGGTTTAAAAAAAAAAAAAAAAAAAAAAGGGATGGGGCTTGCAAGGAGGGACAATCCCTCCAGCCAGGAACCAATGTAAACGCAGTTTCCCATAAAGGCATCTACTCTTGGGAGGAGCTAACCTCGAGGGAAGAGAACGCTCGGTTGCCGAAGGCGCTCCCAGAGGCCCAAACTACCTAGGTAGAAAGAAAGGAAAGGACTCCATTTCCCATGCGGCTGTGAGGCTACGCCCGTCATTCCCCCACACCCTCAAAAGCCTCATCCCTCATATTAACCTGTTCCAGGATAGAGATTTACTTGAAAGCGGAAATGCTTTCTGCACGCTTCATTAGCTAAGCATGCGCACTCCCTCCTTACCGCCCACCCCTCCAAATTCCCCATCCAACCTCCGGAACTCACACAGGGCTAATTCTGCGGGTTCTGAAAGAGGAAGCAGAAAGGAGGAGCCTGGAGAGGACGGAGCCTCAGGGCCGGAAGAGGTTTCGGTTGCCTAGGGGACGCAGCCAGCACTGTGAACTCCTCTGCTAATTCCCCTTGGGACTCCGTGGGCGATTCTATTTCCCAGACCCACTTGTCCGGGTGAATGAATCCCTCCGGCCTCTGGGCAAGTTCTCTTAGATGGGGTTGGATAGGACCTGAGAGCTGAGGAAGGGGTCCTTCGTGCCCCGACCAGGGACGCGGAAGGTTCCCGCCCCCTTCCCTGGTGGTGAATTGCGGGTGAGTCGCAATGGAGGGTATTTTACTCCCATCGCTTCCTCCTCCTGGTCGTCCTCCTCCTCTTCTCTTTCTTTTCCTTTTCCTTCTCCTCCTCTTCTTTAACTCTTTCTCCTCTCCTTTTCTTTCTTTTCTTTCGCTTCCTCCTCCTTACCTTCTTCCTCTTCTCTTCTTCTCCTCCTTTTCTTCCTCCTCCATGATCCTGCTGTTAGCCTATCCATTCTTCCCAGCCATCCAAGCTTGTGGTTGGGAAATGTCTTCTGTTTCTCCCCCTATATCCAACTTGTTGCCAAGGTCTATTACTTTTATCTTTGTAACATCTGGAATTCAACTCCCTTCTCTTTCCTCTGACATTGCTACTACTGTGATGCAGGCCTTCATCGCCTCAGGTGTGATTGCTTGCCACACATTCTTGCCTGCTTGTTGGAGGAGTCTCTCCAAGTCCAACCCCAAATAGTTCAGGTTTGTTATTAGGATGAAATGATGCAACCCCATAAGTCACTGAACATTTAACAAAGGAAACATCCTATTTTTCCCCAATGGTAAGACTATGAAAACAAAGATAAAGTGGTCCGTAGTTTCTCCAGGATGCTATATTGTCCGCCAAATATCTGGTCTGTACGTCAGAGGATATGACAACTTGGTCTCGGGCATCCAGAGTCTCCCATTTTCTTAACATCTGGAGCTTTTTATGCCCCTAGACCAGGAAGCTACATCAGGAAAGCTGGAGCTAAATAAAGTTATGTAGAGGGAGAAAGCTGTGTCAGGAAAACCTTCATTGTATTAGGCTATAGCATACTATTCTCTACTCAGCTGTCAAAGTGTTCCTTCTATAGAGCAGGTGTGACCACGCCACTCCTCTATTTAGTAAACTACAGTAGCTCCCTATCACCTCCTAATTCAAATATAAAATCCTCTTGTTTCTAACTTGCCCTCACCACCACCTTTCCATCCTTCACCCCCACATATTCTTCAGTCCAGTAACAGTGGCCTCCTTGCTATCCTGGAACAAAACAGCAAGATATGATTGTATCTCCCAACTTTGGGTTTTTTTACTGCCTGTTCTCCATGCCTAGCTCTCCTCATTTGTATCTACTGGCTTCCTACAAATTCTAGCTAAAATCTTAACTCATACAGGAAGCATTTCCTGATCCTCCTTAATACTAATTGATGTTTTGTTGATGATTTCAAATTTATCCTGTGTATAGTTTTATTTGTCCATCATTGTTTGCATATATTGGCTCCCATTAGACTGAGCTAAAGAGCAAAGAGTGTCCTTTTCATTTCTTTGAATCCCCAATATTTAACACAGTGCCTGAAACATAGGCATTTAATACATGTTTATTAACTGACTAATGATTACTGTTTTGTTGACTAGTTTGAGATTTGGTACTGATAGATTCTCTAACATCACTTTTTAAAATTATTACCATTGAGATTCTTGACCTTTTTTTCCCTCCTTATGAATTTTATAAGTTATTCTAGTTCTATAAAATATTGATTGGTACTGTACTTAATAAGTAAATTAATTTAGATAATATTGTCATTTTTGTTATATTGGCTAGACCCAGTCATGAGCAACTTATGTTTCTCCAGTTATTCATATCTCTATTTCTGCTGTGTTCTGTAGTTGGATTCATATAGTTAAGCTAACCAAGTACAGACAGGTTTGTTATCAGGCCAGCAACTGATGAATTTTTTGCTATAATAATCTAGAAAGGGCAAAAAAAAAAGTTAAGAAAAATGGAAAATGAATGTCTACATCTTGTGTTTCCCTCTTCCACTTAAGCAGTGATTTGAGGCAGAGGATACTCAGAATCACATTATTTTTATACTATTATAAGCACTCATTTAACTGTTTGTACCTTAAATATGAGTTCCTTACATTACAACCAATGAATTAACCTACTATTGCTGGAGAAACTTAATCTTTTCATTATTGTTATTCTTGATATACTTGTGGTTCTTAACCCTGAGTTCCATGAACTTAAAAAAATCTTTTTTGAGAAAGGTATTGAAACATGATTCATTTCCTTTGTAATCCTATATATTTTATTTTATGCATTTTAAAAATTATGCTGAAAAGAAATACATAGACTTTGCCAAAATGACCAGTTTCATGATAGAAAAAAGTTTAAAAGCCAGTGCTACAAATGAATCCAAATGACAAAAAGAAATTGTAACTAAATGGGAAAAAAAAGCTCCAAATTCTCTTTGGAAAGACAAATAAATGAATTTGAGGGGATTGGTTTTCTTATATACCCAAATACATAAAGAGATATAATTTCATGGGTTGTGTGATCATTTCATTATATTGATTACCATGGAGATAAGTTTATGTGACAACCTCTGTGGTAGAGAAAGCGAAAATCCTCCAAAGAACTGAATATGAGCACGCAAATGAAATCAACATGTACTTTTTAATTTTCAATGACTTCAGGATAAAACTGATCATGAGGAAGGATTTAAATATTATTTTCTTTCTTTTATTTTTAACCCTTACCTTCCATCTTAGAATCAATACTGAGTATTGGTTCCAAGGCAGAAGAGTGGAAAGGGCTAGGCAGTGGGGGTTAAGTGACTTGCCCAGAGTCACACAGTTAGGAATGTGAGGCCAGATTTGATCCTAGGACCTCCCATCTCTAGTCTCATTCTCAGTCTACTGAGCTACCTAGTTGCTCCCTTAAATATTATTTTCAAAAACATAACAGTATCAAGAAATGGCTTATAGACTACACAAAAGTATAAGACTATTCTCTAATATGTTGATTAATTTTGTGTAGCATTTTCTTCCTTTCTCTTCATTATTATAAGGTATGGATTTCTGGGAGAGAGTCAAAGAGATATAGTGGAGGAATGTAAGTGATGTAAAATTAAAAGATACCAATAAAATTCATTTTAAAAATTCAAAATGGTTTGTTTTTGTAATTTGGCATTATTTTCAGAAAATTAAAAATTTGCTAACTCTTTCTGGGCCCTTTTGGCCTTCTCTGCATGGCAATTAATTTTTATTGGTTAAATATAGGCAGAGATCACTTATGAGATAGAACCTAGATGGTAGAGTAGCAGGAAGGAATATAGTGAGCTTCTCCCCAAAACTCTAAAGTGATGCATCAAAACAAAACACATTGAAAAATCCAAGAAAAAGAAATTACAATGAGTCATTTGTCCAGGTCAATAGAGACATTTGTGGGTGCTGGTATCAGGATCTGGGCAGGAATGGGTTTTGCTGATCATTTCATTGCACAGAGATTGTGTCCAAGGGCAAGAAATGGACCTACACCTATACCACACAGTGATGTCATACAGTGATGTGGGAATAGGTGTTAACTGGTAAGTGTGCCAGGAAGGGATCTGTGCCCAAGTGTGAGGAGAACTATACTAAGGAGTAACTTTAGAAACAAGCAGTAGCAACATGGCTTGGACCTCAGGAGCAGAGACAAGTGTTACTACTATCTTACAGTACAATCTGAACTCTGTAGAGGAATAACCTGGATAAAAATCCCAGCTAGACCTTAAAGAAGCCAATAAATAGTCCCATCACTTTGAATCATCAGAGCTTTCATGTTGACTTTCAGTGACTTAGTCCAACAGCAGTAAATTGTTGTTCATACTCAAACTGAAGTCAGGAACTTGGTGAGTTCAGATGGGGGTAGAGGATGGGGTAACAATCAGACTTTGACTGCACCTTGCATTCAGTGAAAAGTTGCCTGAGCTGTCCTTAAGAATCTAGAATAGAGGACAGACGGGTAGCTCAGTGGATTGAGAGCCAGGCCTAGAGATGGGAGGTCCTAGGTTCATATCTGGCCTCAGCCACTTCCCAGCTGTGTGACCCTGGGCAAGTCACTTGACCCCCATTGCCTACCCTTACCACTCTTCTGCCTTAGAGCCAATACATAGTATTGACTCCAAGACAGAAGGTAAGGGTTATAAAGAAAAAAAATCTAGAATAATATAACTCCATACACTCAAGAGAGCAGCAATCAATTTAGACCATCCTTCAGCAATGTTCAGAAATCTGGCCTTCACATAAAGTCTGAAGTTATACTGTGGACTGGAAGAATGAGCAGATAAACAAACCAAAAAAAAAAAAGAATCCTACATGAAAAACCAGTATAGTGACAAGGACATTTGAATACATAAACCCAGAAGTAAAGAATGACCCCAAAACATCTACAAACAAAGCCTCAAAGAAAAATCAGCTTAAATACAAATTCAACTAGAATTCTTAGAATGAATAAGCTGTCTTTAAAAAGGAAAGCTTTAGACTTTTTAGAGGAAAAACTGGAAAAGAAATGAGAACTGTAGAAAAAAGTTGGAAAGAAATTAATAGCTTAATACAAAAAGTATAAAACTTTACTCAAGCAGCAAACCCCTGAAAATGAGAATGGGTCAAGTAGAAGCCAATGACTTAAATAGGCAAGAAATGTACCAAAGTCAAGACTGAAACATCTAGAGAAATATAAGGTATCTCATAGCAAAAACAACCAACTTGGAAAACAAGTCAATGAAAAAAATGTAAGAATCATTGAACTACTTGCCTATCAAAATAAAGAGCCTAAACATCATGTATCAAGAAATCTTTTTTTTTTTTTTTTAACCCTTACCTTCCATCTTGGAGTCAATACTGTGTACTGGCTCCAAGGCAGAAGAATGGTAAGGGCTAGGCAATGAGGGTTAAGTGACTTGCCAAGGTTCATACAGCTGAGAAGTGTTTGAGACCATATTTGAACCCAGGACCTCCCATCTGTAGGCCTGGCTCTCAATCCACTGAGCTACCCAGCTGCCCTCTCAAGAAATCTTAAAAAGAAAATTATCCAGATCCCTTAGAATCAAAGAACAAAGTGAAATAGAAACAGTCCACCATTTGCCTTCTAAAAGAAACCTCAGAAATATGATAGCTAAAATTCAGAGAGGTCAAAGAAAAATACCATGGTCTGAAAGAAAAAATTCAAATATAAAGGAGATATAGTTTAGCAGCCACTACTTTAAAGGAGTGAAGAGTTTAAAATATGATATTCTAAAAGGGAAAGGTCTTACCCAGAAAAAGTTGCCTAGGAAAACTTTTTTTTTTAATCTATTTTTTAGATAGGGGAGGCAGATGAAAAAGAGAACTTCCAGACATTCCTCACTAAAAGACCAGAGCTGAATAAAAACTTTAAAGTTCAAACAAAAAGGTTATGAGAAACATTTAAAAAATAGATATAAATAAAATATAAAGGATTAAGCAGGGATAAACTGATTACATTCTAAAATGATATATGTATCCTCTTTTAATCCTGTCATCAACAGTAGCAATAGAGAAAGTATAATTGGACAGAAGTCCTGGAAGTGATTCTTTTAAATCTTATGAAGAATAGAATGAGAGGAAGAAGAATACACAAGGGAAGGCGAAGAGAAAAGAAAGGTAGGAGAAAATATCTCACATAATTAAAATGTGCAGTTAAGACTATGCAAACAAAGAAGGAAGCAGTCAGGGATGCAGTTGACATTTGAACCTCACTTATCTGAACAAGTCATAGAAAAGTAAGTAGAGAACTACATTTCAATCAAGAAAAGTCAAGGGAATGCGGAGAAGGAAGATAGGCATGTAAAGGGAGAATAGGGAAAAATTAGACCTAAGCAAAACATTTTTAACTATTCATTTCTCTTTTTGAAATGACAAAGAACAGGAACCTGAAAAGGTGACCATCATTTGTGGAATGGATTGACAAGTTATAGTACAATTAGGAATGTGAGAGCAGGTAGATGTACAGTGGATAGTACAATAGATAGAGCACTGAGCCTAGAGAGTTCAAATTTGACCTCAGACACTAGCCATGCGACCCTGGGCAAGTTACCCAACCCTGTTTGCCTCAGTTTCTACATCTATAAAATGAGCTGGAGAAGGAAATGGCAAACTACTTCAGTATCTTTGCCAAGAAAATCCTAAGTGAGGTCACAAAGAGGCAGGCATGACTGAAACAACATAGTAATATGAATGAGATCAGATATTATTATACTATAAGAAATGATTAAGGGAATGGTTTCAGAGAAAACCAGGGAAACTTGTATGAACTGATGCAGAGTGCAGTGAAGAGAAACAGGTGAATAATTTATACAACTTTGAAAGATTTAGAACTCTGATGTGTGTGTGTGTGTGTGTGTGTGTGTGTGTGTGTGTGTGTGTGTATTTTTTACCCATAGCCAATGTAGTCTTAGGCCATTTAGTAGTTATCAAAGAAGACTAAACAAGGACACAAAGTTGATTCAACAAAATTGATTCAAAGTTTTCCTGCCTATCATAGTCTACAATCCACTCAGAAGACCAAGAAATCATATCACCAGGGAGAATTTGGTCCCCAGAACTAATCAGATCTGAAAGACAGTTTCAATATCTGCTAAAGAAAAAATAGCAAAAAAAAAATGTTTTTTTAATCATAGGGGATTTTAGGGAAGGGTTGAATGTTGCTCTTACCTCAGAATTACTTAAAAGAAATTATCAGAGCTGATAAGACTAAAGTGCATCAAATCTGAATTGTTATTTAAAGAAATGGCATAGGGAAAAGAATAATGATTTAAGAATCAGATTTTTAATTTTTTTAAATTATGTTTGATAGTCACTAAAGAATGCCTGCTAAACCTTAATGGTTTAGGTTTTGGAAATTATAACAACTATCTTGGATGAAAAGAAGTAATGATGATCAAAGCTGGAATAATTTTAAAAGCTTTTAACTTTAAATTTAACCAGATTTGGAATTTGAAATAAAATTGAATGGGCATTTTGCATCTTACAGTTTTATCTTTTTTCTAGCTTGAAAGAAGAAATCTAAATAGCATAAACACAATTTGAAGAAACATGACCTAGTATACAAGACTATATCTAAATTATCCCAAATGAATACATCTAAGTATATTGTTCTTTATTATTATTATTTACTATTATTTATTTCCTCATGGAAGGAGATTGCATGGTCTTCATCTCTTAGTAAAAATTGTAAACAATTCTAAGCAGGATATTTCTCCTTATATCTAACCTAAATCTATTTTATTTACTTTGGTTGTCAGTAAAAATGAAAAATATCCGTTCCTCTCTTCTTTTAAATAAAGTGTTAATTCACTCTCTTGTCCTTTCTTGATTAATTAAATCTATTTTATTTGTAATGTTAAATATCAATATAAACAGATTCGCTTTACAACAATTTGTACAATGAATTTCAATTTGTAAAATGCTAGATTTTGTATTTATTTTCTGTATTTATTGCAGTCCTTTATATGTGTGTCCATTCCTATTCTTTCATTTCATGTAGTCATAGTGTGCTCTGTCTAGATGTGTTTTTTTCACCATGCATATTTCATAAGAAATTCTCCATAATTTTTATATTCATTTCCCTCATTGGACATTTAGCTTGCTTTCAGTTTCATTTAAGGTTTGGTTTGGGGTTTTTTGTTTTTTTGCAATTTTAAAAATATGACTTTAAACAGTTTGTTGTTGCTATTGATTATATTCTCAGTGTATATCCCAAAAAAGAAATATTGGTACAAAAGGTCTGATTAGTTTTGCATCTTTTACTGTATGTTGCAATATTCATTTGCAAGCCTACCATCAATGTGTGAATAGTCTTCTTTATCCATACACAGTCCCACCAGCATTATGTTTTGTTGTTTTTAATTATTTCTAGCAATTTAATGGATCTCAAGTAGTTCCTTAAATTTGTTTTAATTTTTATTTCTCTGGTTATTAGTGAGATTGAGCATTTTTTCAAATGATGATTAACAGTTTGTTTTTTCTCTTTTGTAAATTGACTATTTTAGTCATCCTGATTCTCATAGGTTCTAGATTCCAACTCTTTAATTATTATCATTACTAACTGAAAGACTTCTTCAAATCCATGAACTTTTAAAATTACTGACCCTAAAACAGTAATGTCCTGATCCTGATCCATTTTGTTGCCTAATATATTATATCTGTTATGAAACTTGTCTAGCAACTCCAAGGGTATTACTTATCCTGTGTGCCCAGTTTATTAGCAGTCAATCTGCTTTGTAGACAAGACTCCTTTGCTCTAATCAGCTTATATTCTTTTTACTGATTACAAACTGTGGAGGCATCGGTATTGCCTTTTCCATTGTCTCTCCAGGCCTCATATTCTTGACCCACATATGTATGAAGTATATATTTGGAGTGCCTTTTATAATAGTGTTGTGTTCGTTTGTGCACTCACAGCTGGTTTGTGAAAATTTGAATCATCATTATGGGATTGCTGGACAAGCTGTCAGGCTTGCTTGGCCTAAAGAAGAAGGAAGTTCATGTTCTATGCCTTGGGCTGGATAACAGTGGCAAAACTACCATCATTAACAAACTCAAACCTTCGAATGTAAGTAGCTTTCTAAGTTACTTTAACATTTGTCTATAATTGGAGAGAATTAGCAAGTATAATGGTGAACCATATTTTGTTTGATGTCATAACTTCAAAGCCAAAGAGCTCTATCCTTTCCCATTTGTTTGGTTAGGAAACTGATTCCCAACATAGTTAAATGATGTGCCAAAGTTTACATTACTTTACAGTGACAAATCCAGGATTGTAAAATGCAACTCCAACTTTTGTTCTCTTTTCCCTTATCATTGCTACCATTTCATAAGTGCATGATAACTCTTCACAGAATTGAAGTAGTACACTAAGCTGTTGCTTATTTTATATTTATGTATTTTTATAAAGCCAACTCTCAATTATTTCTGGTAAAAAAAATTTACAAATGACTAAAACCTGACTTTAACAATTACTTTAAAGCATTTCTTTCTGATTTCCAAAATTTTCTTATTTCAGTTTCATTTTTTCTTCTTCCTATTGTCTGCCTTACTAAAGGACTGAATTTAGCAGGATAATGCCTATAAAGGTGGCAACATAATTAGGTTCTATGAAAAAATGTACCATCAGATGATGGTTAAAAATTGACTATTTACACTCACAATTCTTGATATTTTAGAAAATAAATGTTCTGGTTTTTTATGAGAAGAAATTGCTCTACAGTAGTTAAATGCCATTCATTCCTCTCTCCCTAATAACATTCTTCTTTCTACACTGGCCAAATTCACATTATAGAGAAACCAATTGCTGCCAGGCTTTCCTAGCAATGGAATTGCCAGTGATAGTGAATGAGGTGGCTGGTTCCAAGAACTAAAAATATGTTGTTGAGATTTAGGCCAGAAAGGCCCAAACTGTCCCAGCAGTAAACAGAGTTCCTGACTTATTAATATAAATAGCAACATATCACCAACTAGGGCTTTTTCTAGAATTGATAAGATATATGTAAGATAATAATTAAATGGAAGCAATCACGACCATCCAGTTAGGGCTGGCCCTGTAGTTTGTAGTATATGGGGTCTGACCTCAAGCCAGGCCTGGAGACCTGGATAAGTTCCAAGAGATTCTAGTTGTTGACACACAACCATTTTCACCTATACCCTCATTCTTATGTACCTTAACATAAAGGTACATAAAATATATACCTTAATATAAAGGTAGGGGAATGGCACGATAGGGTATGGTCCAATGGAATGGAGTGGAATGAGATAAGAACAATCAGGGCATAGTAGGTTTGTTTATTTTCTAATACATCAAACTCAATTCACAAAAGTAATGATTTATTTTTATTAATTTTTGTGACCTAACATATATGAAGGATATTATAGAAAATAATGCTAGAAAATGCATAAATCTTGTAAAATATTTGTTTTTATGTTGCATTCATGTAGGGCTTTAGTGAAAATTTCATTTCTATATCAATGTAATTTTATTGAATTTAACAGTTTGATGTGATTTTCTAATCTGAGCAAAAATGGTGCCAAACATTTAAATCAAGGATAGGTAAAACATGGAATTTGATCAGCATTATTCTTCAACAAATTTTTATTGCATACTCAAATGCAAAGCATTGTGTCACCTTTCAAATAGTCAAATGCAGAGTGTGTGTGTGTGTGTGTGTGTGTGTGTGTGTGTGTGTGTGTGTGTGCGTGTGTGTATCCCCCCTTTTACCTTTACTTTAGGTCAGTATTGACTCAGTTACAGGATTACTTTAATTGATATGATCCCTGAGGTCTTTACAAGCTCTGGATCAACTTTGAGACTAGGGATACTGAGCTAACTCTGTTGAGCAGCCTCTGACTCTGGTACTGTGGGTGGGGTGGGGGAGGGTTGATCAGCTCATGTTTTGATGGGAGCCATTTCCCCCACCTTATAGCATGGAAATGCCCAGATCCCACGTACCTTCGATACTGCACCCTATTGTGGGGTCCCTTCTTTCATCTGGATTTGATTTTTTTGTCCTTTGGAGGTATGCTGGTGGTTAGTTGTGAGGAGAGTAAAGAGCCCTGCTTCTACTCTGCAACTGTCTTCCCTAGGTGTCCCTCTGGATTCTGTCCTGGGCCCTCTTTTCTTTTCCCTCTATACTTCTTTACTTGGCGATCACATCAGTTTTCATTGATTTAATTACTGTATGCTATAGATTTTTAAATTTACATATCCTGGCCCATATTCTTGGCTGACTTCCAATCTAGCATTTCCAAATGACTTTCGGACATCTTGAACTGAATGTCCAGTAGACATCTTAAACTCAATATGTTCCAAATGAAATTCATTATCTTTCCCTCTAAATCTTCCTCATACTCCTGTGGAGGGCGACACTGTCATCCCAGTCCTTCAGTCTTATAACCTAGGAATCATCCTTAAGGCTCTCCTCTACTCCATCCTCATTTCAACTACTAAAATGATTTTCCTAAAACACAAGTCCAATCAACCCTAAACTAAGTAAAGTCCAGTGGTTTCTGATCCCCACACTCCCAGGGGCAAATATAAAATGCCCTGTGAGGCCACTGAAAGCCCTTTATAACTAAGCCAGTATTTGGCATAGTGCCTGGCATATGGTAGGAACTTAATGTTTATGATTGACTGATGGAGCCTACCTAGGAACACTACCCCATGCATAGATCCCCTTCTTACTCCACCCCATATCTGGGACCCAGAACTGGATGGTGAACAACAAAGCTGCAAGTTGATACTTGTCCGCATTGTGGTACTTGGTATGGATCCAGTGGAGACCCATTATGGTTTAGGATCTACACATGCTGATGCAAACCCTATCTCTAGAATAGTCTGCAGAGTGTGTACCTGCCCCACATTTATCTCCATGGTCCTCAAACCTTCTTTTTTGTCTCCCTGTGCTGAGCTGGACTGGACCAATGACTTGACTTTTTTCAGAATCTTCATCAGAATTCAAGGTATTGCACCTTTAGATCTGTTTAAAGGAATTTGTGGAGGTGAGCCCACTAGATCTATACCTTGATTATTCTAACATCTTGATTTTGCCTCCTTCATATAATTAATAAATAAAGGTGTCAGGTCTAAAACCTAGATCTTCTGACTCTTAGAACAGTGCTTATTCCACTACACTGTCTGCCTTTCTAGTGAGGAGACACGTAGAATATAAAAGAATAATAGGTGAACTGTTTAAATTAGTGATGGGCAAACTTTTTAAAGAGGGGGCCAAAGGAAAGGAAATGCTCATCAGTCAGTCTGTTTCTAAGGCAACTCTTTTGAAGGTTCATTGTATTGTATCCTACTCATTGTATTTGTCAGATTAGGAATAATGTCGAGGCCTGATAGAACATTTCAGGGGGCTGCATCTGGCACATCACTGGTTTAAGTGATTCATCTTAATTTTTTTTTTTTAATCTAAGGGACCCAGCATGAGAGGATGCAGAGGGGCTGCCATCTGATTTTACATTCAATAGAATATAAACTTCTGGATATCAGGGACCTTTTAAATTTTTTTTTTCTATTTCTGGTGCCTCATACATGATATTAACTAAAGGCTTGTGATTATTGGAGAGAATTCAGTAGGATCCTGGGTCCTTCAAAATATCAAGAGTCAGACCTTAATAATAATTCTAGGATTTTATTCTTAAGGGTCAATTACATGTAATAAGTAATGTGATATCTGTGATTTTTAGGGTTTTACCTAACCACAATACTACATTATGATCAGTTCAGGTTAAAGAAACAAAGTAAAAGCCTTGTTCTTGGGAAAAAATGCTTTGTTTTCTCTTAATCTTTAGAAGATTGTTGGACAAAGGACAAGCTTTTCTGAGTCCTATTTGTTTTGCTTTGAATAGAATTCTTAGTATTCTAAGAAGCCCTACTAATTAAATGTCTGACCAAACTTAAGTATGTATTTAAGGATAGCATATACTTTCTATTTTCTCTGTATTGTTTGTGTTCTTTATCTCCGGTTTGTCAAAAAGAACCAATTAGAATATACAGTATATGTGCTCTGCAGAGAGTAAGTGCTTAATTAATACTTTTCATTCATATGTAAATCATTTTACAGCCAATATAATTCTATATAAATTATAAATATGAGCTTGTGAAAACAATAAATTTTATTAATATTGCTACTAATAGATACTATTAATAAAGTATGTTTCAAGTGAAATACAGAGAATATTTTTCATATCAATCTAGTATTACATTACAGGCTGTTCTACAAGGTTTTTGATCGTCATAATTACAACCATATCTTTACTAAAGCTGAAGGAACACTTTGATCAATAGCATGGAATTCAGAATAGTTTCCTCAGTTAAATTTTGGCTAGCACATTTGATGAAATCTCAGGGGAGATTTGGGACCACTAGATGGGTTTTTTTGAAAAGTTTATTGAGGATTATGCATTTTGCTGCCCTATTTTCTCACCATAAATTTCTCTTTAACAAACATAAGTTAGACCAGTGGTTCCCAAACTTTTTTGGCCCCCTTTCCAGAAAAAATATTACTTAGCGCCCATGGAAATTAATTTTTTTATTTTAATAGCAATTAATAGGAAAGATAAATGCACCTGTGGCCATCACTGCCCCCCTGTATTGCTGCAGCATCCACCAGGGGGTGGTGGTGCCCACTTTGGGAATCACTGAGTTAAACCAAGGTGATCTTTTCTTCTTTTTGGCTTTCCTAACCACCATATTATTAGCTCAATTAAATTAACTTCAAAATTCATGATATTACTTAGTTGTTGCTTCTCAACATAAAATATAAAATGCTCAGACTTTGAATACTGGCCAATTTCAACAGTGCACAATACTATACTGTTTGATCCTGCATTCACAAAATCAAGTTTTTCCATCTCAGAAAAATGTTCCATATGCTGTTATATAATTATGGCTTGTTATTTTGGCTAGAATGCTGGGTATGGGGAAGTGCAACCAACTTTAGGATTTTTTTTTTTATTTTAAACCCTTAACTTCTGTGTATTGACTTATAGGTGGAAGAGTGGTAAGGGTAGGAAATGGGGGTCAAGTGACTTGCCTAGGGTCACACAGCTGGGAAGTGTCTGAGGCCAGATTTGAACCTAGGACCTCCCGTCTCTAGGCCTGGCTCTCAATCCACTGAGCTACCCAGCTGCCCCTACTTTAGGATTTTTTAAAGGATCTGACCATGATGTGTTTAATGGAGGCATCAATAGAGTCTATGGATTGGGGGAAGGGTTTTATTTTGTTTTGTTTTTTTTTGTGGTAAGGAAACTTTGTGTTTAAAAAAACCTGATTTGGGAGGCATTGTTACCATTAAAATACCACACTAATAAGATAATAGTTTTTCCTGCAGTGACACTAGGAAATCTATACTGGCCACTTTAGTGTTTGGGATATGAATATGTTGATTCAGATTCAAAATGTTACTTATATTTGTGAATATTAGACATGCTACCATAAAGCACCTATAACTATCAAAAAGAGTAATCTTTTAAATTAATTGGATGTCATCTGTTGAGGTAGATGTTATTGAAATGGAATATTTTGATTGATATAACAAGAGAACAGCAGTTTGGGGTAAATGACATTTTATAACTACTATTTTCTTTCATAGGCTCAAACTCAAGACATAGTTCCAACAATAGGCTTCAGTATAGAGAAATTCAAGACATCCAGGTAATTCAATTTTATTATAATTAATGGTTATGAAATTTTTTTCTTTTTTTTTTTAATTTTGAGTTCCAAATTCTCTCCCTCACTCCAGCCTATGCCCCAACCCACTGAGAAAGCAAACAATCTGATGGCAATTCTATACATGTGAAATCATGCAAACCATATTTCCATATTAGCTATGTTGTCCCCCCCCCAAGAAAAACAGAAATAAAATAAAAAATATACCTCAGATATATCTTCCCAGGTTTTTCTGAAACTAACCTGCTCATTGTTTCTTATTGCACAAGAGCATTACATCACAATCCTATACACAATTTGTTCAACCATTCCTCAATTGATAGGTATCTCTTTAATTTCCAATTCTTTGCCACCACAAAATAACTGCTATGAATATTTTATACTTTTTTATACCTTTTCCTTTTCCTTTGATCTCTTTAGGATACAGACCTAATAATGGTATTGCAGGGTAAAAAGATATGCAGTTTTAAAGCCCTTTGGGTATAGTTCCAAATTGTTCTCCAGAATGCTTAGACCAATTCACAGTCCCACTAACAGTGCATTCATTAGTCTGCCTAATCCTCTCCAGCATTTGTCTGATGAGTGTGAAGTGGTATCTCAGAGTTGTTTTAATTTGCATTTCTCTAATTGATATTAATTTAGAGCATTCTTTCATGTGACCTTAGTTAGATAGCCTTGATTTATTTTTCTGAAAACTAAATGTTCATACCCTTTGACCACTTTTCAACTGAGGAATGGTTTTTATTTTATAAATTTGTCTCAGTTCTCTATACGTTTGAGAAATGAGGCTCTCATCAGAAAAACTAAAACTTTTTGACATTGCTTTATATTGTCTATGGTACCTTTTAACAAAATGCAATTTCCCTGCCTATGCTTTTGAATTATTTAATTAAATCTCTTTTGCTTTTCTAAGATCATGATTGCCACTCCTACCTTTTTTACCTTATCTAAAGCATAATATTGTGCTACAGCCCTTTACTTTAAATGTCTTTCTGTTTCAGAATAGATTCTTTTAAACAATATATTGTTGGATTCTGGTTTCTATCTCTTCTGCTATACGCTTCCATTTTATGGGAGAATTCATAAAGTCACATTTAAAATTATTAAATTGTGCATTTTCTTCTATTTAGTGCTTTAGTGCTCTCTCTCACTCTCGTGCACACACACACACACACACACACACACACACACAATACCTCTCTCATCAGAGCACGAGTTTTTCATTTGTTTTTTTTTTTGTCTCAGGTTAGTTTAAAATAATGAACTTCTGATTGTTACTTGCAAATATAAATGACTAATAAATTAACCTTTTTGTTCTAAAGTTAATGATTTAAAAGCTCTCAAAAGTTGGAACTCATTGAATTTTTATTATAATTTAACGTTAAAGTTGGTTATTTGACCAATAAAAAAATCATCTTTTTTAATGCTATATAGTATAAAGCCATGTTTACTAACAATAATTATCCCACTTAAAATAATGATAATAATTATCCCATTTCACTGTCAATCTATATAGCTGGAAAATTAAATCCTCTTCAATTTAAAGCTTTCATCCCAATAGTTATTTCTTAATTTAAAAAAATTATTAATAGTGCATATACATTTTCAATTAGTGACATATTTTAACACAGAATTTCTTTTGCAGCTTGTCTTTCACAGTATTTGACATGTCAGGTCAAGGGAGATATAGAAACTTATGGGAACATTATTACAAGTAAGTAAATTCTCAATGCTTCCATAAAATGTTTTGCCTCTTATTCTAGATGTTTTACATCCTAAGTATTTTGAACATATTTATTAGACATTCTCATTGAGGTTAAAGACAGCATATATTTTTCTTCATATTGACAGCATATATTTTTCTTCATATTACTCTCAATGCCAATTACAGAGTTTGGAGTATTTGTAGAATTTGAGTTGAATCTGTATCAATGTGATTTGATGAATGGAATGTTTCTGTTTTAATAGCAAATCACAGCAAATTATTTTAATGGTAATTTTAATAGACTTGAATGGGCTTGTGGGGAATAATTTTAAATTCTCCCCTAATTTAAATAATCTCTCAAGGGAAAGATTTATAATTGTAATCTGCAAAATGCCAAGTAAATTCAATTCTATTTTTAAAAACCATTTATTACAAAACCCCTGTGTACAAGGTTATGTGCTTGGCATGTAGTATACAGAATTGGGGTGATATAGTTTTTTCTAGCTTTGGCTGAGTTCCAAAAGCTGTTAGGGGTTTGGAATCTTGAGGAAAAGGAGTTGGCTGGATCTTCCGTGGAGGGAGGTTGTCAATGAGCCGAGCTGTTTGATTACCTAGCTTTAATATTGAAATTTAGCCTAGCTTTGATATATTTACTTAAGAAATTATTATTTTAGATAGACCCTTTATATCTTCCTTTCCTAATACCATCCCTGCCTTCCCTCCCTTACCTTATAGGTCTGTGGAGTTAATAAGGAGAGTAATTAGAGAGGAGTTAAATCTATGAAGGGTACCTAATTGCCAGCATTAGTTATAGTTAGTCAGTCATCATTTATTCCCTTTAGATAGCAATAACACTTAGTAAAGCTGAGTTTAAAGGCAGGCCCTTACTCAGACTCCATCTTTGCTTCCCTTCCCCCACCTAAGGTTCCTGAGACAACTGATAGGGCTTTCCTTTGATCCACCTTCCTAACAAACATCCTTCAAAGAAAATAAACCCTTTTGTGTTTCAACAGCCCTATTAGTATAATTTGTCTGTTAGTTATCAAGAGGGAAGAAGAGGGAAAGAAACAACATACTCTGGGCTTAGAGGGAAGCTGGGGCATCCATCTTGAAGGAAGGTGTTACTTCAAAATAAGTCCCTTCCTGTGAAATTAACTAAAGCCTGTTTGTTAATTTCAGTCTAGTCTATTTCCCTCAGCTTGTGTTTGAGTCTAAGTCCCAGTCTGTAAGCCTGCTGTGTTTGTCTGTTTAGTTTAATTTCTCTTCTCCCTGAAAATCTCTGTTTCCCTTTTGTGTTATACTCCTGACTTCAGTCCTATTATACCCTGAATCTCCTTTAATCCCAGCCTACCTGTAACCGAGATTACCCACTTAGCAAGTCTCCAACATCCTCCTTTCAAACTCCCTTATACCCCACCTTTCCTCAAATTACCCACATTACAGGCATTACTTTTATTGTATGTATATTTGTGCTGGATAAAACTGTAATTACTGAGGAATTGGAGTGTGTTCTGTCCTACTACCAAATAACAGAGGTAACATATTTATGTTGTTTTAAGGTTTACAAAGATCTTCCCCTATAATACCTCTGATGTAGATTGTGTAAATATTATTATCCCCATTTTATAGATGAGGGGACTGAGGCTTTCAGAGCTGAAGTGATTTGAGCAGTGTTATACTGATAGTAAATGTCAAAACTAGGATTCAATTTCAGGTCCTTCTAATTCCAAGTTCAGTGCTCTTTTTTCATTATACCATGCTAACTATGTTTGAGTATAATTAGTATATAGACATATTGTTGATTTTATTGTTTATTTTGAAAAAATTGATAATAACTGTCTCTATGGCACTAATAAATTTTATATGATTTTTTTTTAGAGCAGGTTGAATTAGGACAGCATGAGAAACTTCTCTCAGATTTTTCCACTTCTTTAAAGTTTGCCAAGTTCATTTTTTCAAAATCTATTAAGTATATTAATAACAAATTTTAAAAATACACAGAAGAAAACACATTCAAAAAGGGACACAAATAGCAATTGTTACATTGTTATATTTAATACACATTTTTTTAAAAAATTGCACATAATAGAAATTTATGGCTTCATATTTTAAAATCCACTTGATGGGAGGATTAGTCCACTTAGATTGAGCAATATTTTGAAAGGTTCATCATGTGACATAGTATCTTAGTCGAATTTACTTACAATTGATTTTGTGATATATTGTTATAAAGCATTTCTCTTTTAGGAAACAACAAGCAGTATAGACATAGTATATGTAGTTGTATAGTATGATACATTGTTAAAGTTATTATTATTTTGCTTGAAATTGTATACCTGAAATTTTTAAGTTTTTATTACATTTCATTATAGCCTATTTTGACATTCTTATCCAGGAACTCAAGTAGCAAACTGTTAGCTTTACTGCACAACTATAGTCACTTGGTATTTTCTGATTGTTCCAAAATACAGTATAATTTCCTGGAAAACTGCAGACTTTTTCCCTTTTTAGGATTTAGAGTAGGAGAATCTGGGTCCAAATCCCAGCTCTGCCACCATACTACTTATGTACCCTGTAGCAAGCCACTTAATCTTTCTAGGTTTCAGTGTCCTAATCTGAAATATAAAGGGGTGGTATTTGATGACTTCTAAGCTCCCTTCCAGTTCTAAATCTATAGACCTATGATAGATGGAAAGAAACTACTTCTCCTCCCAGACAGCCATTCCTTAAACCAAAGACTATCAAGGGAAAAAAAAGTTTATCAAAAATAACCCACACATCAACTAGGTTTATCTTTTTATGTAAGATTTCATACCTACAGTCTCCCACCTTTGCCAAAAAGGGAAAGTTACATATAGTCTTATATCTCTTCTTCAGGACCAAACTTGATCATTATGGATAAAGAATCAAAAGAATTCTCAAAAAAAATTTGCAAACTATGCATATGAAAGATCACCTCCAATCACTAATAATAAGAGAAATGCAGATGAAAACAGTTCTGAAGTTTCACCTAGAAAATATACAATAATGCAAGATGGGAATAGTCCCAACATTCTAGAATGTAATTTGAAATTATGCCAATAAAATGATATGTCCTTTGTCACACAGGGCCCATTTCTGGATATATACCTTTGCCTAGAATACCAGTGATAAAAGAGAGGGCCCTCATATGCCAAAATATTTATAGCAGCACTTTTTTGTAGTAGCACAAAAATGGAAACATGGTAGATGCTCATCATAGTTGGCGGGAACCCAACAATGAACAAATTGTGGTACATGAGGTAAAGAAATATTATGCTGTAAGAAAAGAAAAACAAGAGAGAGGCATGAGAAGACATACAAACTAATGCCAATGACTTAATACCACTAGTTAAATTGTTCTACTACCCTCTAATTTGAATCAATCCATAATATTACCGTGCTTAAGATCTCCCGTGCTTAAATAAAATAAACGGGGTGGCATAGTTAGGCCTGAGTGGGGGCAGCTTGGTGGCTTAGATTAAAGAGAACCAGACCTGGAGATCAGGAGTCCTGGGTTCAAATCGGGCCCTAGACATTAACTATATGTCCCAGAACAAGTCACTTAACCCTACTTACCTAGTACTTACTGTTCCTCTGCCTTGAAACAGATAGCTAGTATCAATTCTAAGACAGAAGGTAATGGCGTTTTAAAAAAGGGTCTAGGCACAGCATTGGCAAAGACGTGGCACCCACGTAGAGCCAGCACTTGGGGAGCTATTCTGTTTTCCCTCTTCCTAGTGCCCAGGGACATTTTTTGCATGTTCTACCCCTTTATCCAGCCACCCAAAGCAAGTACTTCCTCCCTCAGCTCTCTCCTTAATGCGGGCTCACAGATAGCTTGAAGTTGCCCTCTGGGCACTCAAACTCAGAAAAGGTTTGCCAAAGCTGATCTAGGGTCTTTTCCATCTCTTGACATTAACTACTAACCAGCTCTGTTGCCCTGGAGAAGACATTGGGCCTCTCTGAGCCTCATTTTTGTCATATATATAAAAAAAGAACCAATAACACTTATAGTACCTACCAGAAAAGCTTCAAAGGTTCATAGAATCACAGATTGAGAGCTTGAGAGATTGAGACCCCAAAGGCCTCATTTTATAAAAGGGAAGGCTGTAAAGGCCCAGGGAGATTAGATTGTAAGATTCATATGAGTGACTGTATGGGAAGAGGGGTAATATCACTCTATAAACTTTAAAGCACTGGATAAATGTCAATTGTTATCATTACTCTTAATATTCTGAAGTTCTTGTCTGAAAAATTTGCCCAACTTTACTCAAAATTTAAATGCTACATTCCAAAACATATTTATGGTCCTTAGGGACCATACTTAGAGCATGTATTTAAAACCACCATCTCCTACAAAGAGTATTTGGGAATATATATATATATATATATATATGTATATATATATATATATATATGTACACACACACACATATATTTATGGACCATAGGGGAAAATATATCCTAATTTGTTACCAGTATAGCTTTTGGTAATTTCTGTAAGCATTTGTAATTTTTCTCCTCATTTTTATATATTACACAGAGAAGGCCAGGCCATTATTTTTGTCATTGATAGTAGTGACAGATTAAGAATGGTTGTAGCCAAAGAAGAACTTGATATTCTCCTGAATCATCCAGGTGAGTGATTTTATCTTCCAGTATATTATATTAATCACATATAATTCATGTACTGTAATTATATAATTAAAATTTCCAAAATTTATAAATATGCATTATATAAAACAGATAAATAATTTCATTTGCTTACTATTTTTTAGTGTTTTAAAGTTTTTCTTTGCTGTATTAAAAACCCTTACCTTCCATTTTAGAATCACTACTGTGTATTGGTTCCAAGGCAGAAAAGTGGAAGGGCTAGGCAATGGGGGTTAAGTGACTTGGCTAGGGTCACATAACCAGGAAGTGTCTGATGTCATATTTGAACCCAGAACCTCCCATCTCTAGGCCTGGCTCCCAATCTACTGAGCTACCTAACTGCCCCCAATTCAGGGCTTTTTCAAAGCTACTTTTGAAATTTCTATATTAAATTTTAGAAATAAATTATTGAAATTTAAGTTTTCCCTATATGTTAAAATCTTTGGAACAAAACCTTATTATTCAAATTTATTGTACTTCCTTTACTCTGAAGCCAGTAAGATGAGATTTTTTTTCTTTCTTTCTTTCTTTTTTTTTTTTTGCAAGCACCTGATTGCTTCTCCAGAGTTCTAAAGAATTTCTGAATCTTTAACTCTTCACTGTTTTCCACCATGAGTTTGGTTCAGAATTGCTGCCTGCAGTAAAGTATAAATTTCATCTCCTGATATATGTATATTTTTTTAAATGTGTTTTGTGAAGCATAGAGACTTACAAATGCTAAGAATTTTCCTATTTTGTTTTCATTTCTGATAATTTTAAGATAGTGACAGACTTAAAAAGTGATTACAGTCTTATTTTTTCTTTCTCAGATATTAAGAACCGCCGAATACCAATTTTATTCTTTGCTAACAAAATGGATCTTAGAGATGCAGTAACATCTGTAAAAGTGTCTCAGTTGCTGTCTTTAGAGAACATCAAAGATAAACCATGGCATATTTGGTAAAGTTCTTTGCCTTTCCTTTCTCATTAAAACAAAAACTTTCAGCTTTGATCATTCTTTTCTGAACTACAACATAGCAGTAAAGTTGTATATAGCTAGACATTAATGATGAGATGTTAACTTTGAAAACAAAGGTATTTATTTGTCAGATTTGTACATTCATAAGATTATTATGGCACTAATGCAAGTTGGAAAAACTAATAAGGTTGAACTATCTTATCAGCAATTACTTTTAGATATGAACTTTATTACATGTTTGGAAAATAGCTTCTTGTTACTTAATTAAATTAGTGACCCTTATCTAACAAATATCCAAAAAAAATAGCCCTGGGTTAAAGAAAAAAGTGAAGTAGCCAAAATTTCCTTTAATGCCCCTCACCACATTTTTCTTTTCTCTTTTTTCCCTTTTAAATGTTTTCTTCCCCCCAACACTCATTTATTACAGAACATTACAAAGGATGGTACAAGAGAAAATCTGATAAACAAATTCTAAGATATTGGTTTAATTTCAGAAGGTAGCAATAATAGCCTGAACTAGAGTAATGGCAATGGGAGCAAAGAGAAGGGTAGTAATGTAAGAGATATTGCATGGTTGTCCTTGAGAAGTAAAGAGAAGAGTCAGTAAGAAGAGAAAAATAAAAGTTCCTATGATAACAATCAAACCTACCCTTAATATATTTAAAAACAAAGAAAAAGAAATATTACAAGGTAAAAGGGAGTGACCAACATCAGAAACAATGAAGAAATCAAAAAGATTTGACACTAGACATTTGGGAGTCATCTTCATCCAAGTGGTAGGCAAAGCTATGGGGAGGGGGTGGGAAATGAGACTGATGAGACAGAACATAGAGAGAAAAGCTTGACTAGAGAAGTAGCACAAATAGAGAAGATAGTGAATAATGAAGAGTAAAATGGTGTTAGAGGCAGAAAAACCTCTATTCACATTCTTCCTTTGAAATGGAGTTATTATATGACCCTAAGTAAGCTAACTTTCCAAGATGTGAAGGTACAATATGGTTTCTGCATTGGCAGAGTCTGTTTCCTCACTCAAAGTTCCCCACAACAATAAAGTTGCACGAACACTCATACATGTATCATACAAATCCTTGGTCAGTACTTATAATGTGCATATTAAACAGTCCAGAAGAAGCTAAGCTCATGAAGAAGACAAAGAACGGGTGACTAAAGAGATAGGCGATCCATGTGAGTGTGCTACCATTGAAACGAGTAAAGAAAAATATCTAGATGACAAGTTCAGTACTGTCAAGGGTTTCAAATAAAGGATGAGTTCTAAAAAAATTGAGTATGAGGCTTAGATGACTTTCATTAGAATAGTAAGGTCAGAAGCCTAATAATAAGAGATTGAGGGGAAAATGGGTATTGAGGAAGTAAAAGCTTTGAGTGTACAGTTTTTTTTTAAAAGTGAGGAGGGTAAAGATGGTAGACATGGGATAAATGCATTAAGGAAAGCTTGGTTTGTTTCTTTGTTTTTTAAAGGATTGATGAGATTTAAACACATTTGTAGACAGAAGGGAAGGGGGGGAAAAGATTAAAGATATTTTAAAAAGGGAATAGCTGTTACAGTAGGATCCTGGGAAAAATTGGAGCTAATGGGACTCAGGGCAGAAATAAAGGAATTAGCTTTGGTATGAGAAATGTGAATATCACTGTTCCTGGACTAGGAAGAAGGAGAGAAAGAACTATTGAGAAAGTTTGAATAATGAAAGGAGCAGAAGAAACTGAAGTCAAATTGTCTTCTGAGGCACTAATCGATAAGCCAAATTCTGATACTTCACTAATTATCAAACAATTTCTGAATTTCTAAACTAAATAATGAATGCTTGGGGGTAGGCAGTTAGATGATGCAGACAATATAGTGCTAAGGATTTGGATTCAAGAAGCTCTGAATTCAAATTCTGCCTCAGACAAATTATAGCTATGTAACCACACAAGGGAAGTTAAATACCCTAATTTCTTTATCTGTGAAATAAAGACATACAATTCAATGGCCTCTTAGTGTCCTTCCCAGATTTAAATTTTGACTGCAATATTCTTAGTTTATTCAGATCACTATTGATGTCTATAAAGTACTTTTGTTTTGTTTAGTTGTTTTCAGCCATGTCCAACTCTTTGTGACCCCATATGAGGTTTTCTAGGCAAAGTTACTGAAGTAGTTTACCATTTCCTTCTCCAGCTCATTTTACAGATGAAAAATATGAAGCAAAAAGGGTTAAGTGAATTGCCCAGAGTCACACAGTTAGCAGTTTAAAGCCAAATTTGAACTCAGGTGTTCCCAACTACAGTCCTAGCATTTTATCCACTGTGCCACCTATGTTCCCCATAAAGTACTTTGCAAACTATAAAGTGCTATATAAATATCAAATGTGAATTGGAACCCTAATGGTCTGAAAGTGTTAACTACATATGCCTATTATTCTTACAGTATCTTTATTCTTTGAAAAGCATCTACTGAATGAATTAAAAACTTACAGAAAATACGGTGTACACTGATTTGGGCACACTTAAATTCCCACTTTAATTAAAAAGGTAGAATATTTGGTTCTCTGTAAAATTGTCTAAATCATATTATCTTTTTATCCAGACTTGTGATTTCAGCAAGGTTAGAATGCTACAGATTATAGTTTACCTGTAATTTATAGTCTTAATTGTCTGGGGCACTGAAAATTAAGTAACTTCTCTCTGATCACAACGCCAGCATGTATCAAAGGAAGGTCTTGGACATAAGTATTTCTTTTTATAAGGCTATAATTCTATCTACTACATTATGCCTATTATATTCTTAGCAGTTTTTGTTGTTTGGTTTTTTTTACATTTTTAAACCCTTAACTTCTGTGTATTGGCTCCTAGGTGAAAGAATGGTAAGGGTGGGCAATGGGGGTCAAGTGACTTGCCCAGGGTCACAGCTGGGAAGTGTCTGAGGCCGGATTTGAACCTAAGACTTCCTGTCTCCAGGCCTGACTCTCAATCCACTGAGCTACCCAGCTGCCCCCCTCTTATCAGTTTTATAACTTGATTGTGGCTACCTATAAAACAGTTAATATGTTGAGGAAGACTGTCTGGGGAATTCATTTGATTAGAGAATAATGTTGACTAATTATAGAATTGATTCCTGTACACATCAATTATCTTTAGACAGAGAAAGGACTCAACTCTGTGGTCATACTATAATACTGACCTTAAAAATAAATGCCATTTAGGGACAAAGGAGGTTCAGTGTAAATCTTTCAGTACAGATCCATTGCCAATTCTGGAAAAAACAGCTGAAATTGCATGTTCTTTTGATGGTAGGTCAGTAGAGTATAACAAGAGTAACATTTTTCAAGGGTGGCAAAACTGTTTAACAAAAATTCAGTGTGTTTTGTGAACAGGTTTTATGTTTTGCTTCTGAGCAAATGCTGTTATCCAATATTTTTACTCATTTTGTATTTTCATAAACTTAAAGAATATATGATATTAAATTATGATAAATCTGTACATAGTAGACTTAAAATAAAATTTTTTATGTACTTATATGAAGTATATTTTGTTTTTATTGCAGTGCTAGTGATGCCATTAAGGGAGAAGGGTTACAAGAAGGTGTAGACTGGCTGCAAGGTACACCTAGTATTTTATAGATCTTCAACTCTTTGTTTCCTTCTTGTTCAGTTTTTTCTTTTATAAGTTTTCTTTTGATTATGTCACCTGCCTTTTTTCTTACTTCCACATAATTTTGATGTCAGAAAAAACTACAGAGTAAGTATTCAGAATCTTACTCCATTTTCTTATATTTTTAAGGCTTTATTTATAGGAAAATTTACAAGTGAAAATTATAGCCAGTATTTTTTCAGAAACTTGTGACATTAAATCTAAATACAGAATAACATAGAAGTGAAAGTATTTCAGTCAGATTTTTTAACATTATTTCAGCAATTGGTTTTAAACATTTATTATCCATAACATAACACACATGAATAGTATGAACCAGATTGTCCTTTTAAGAATCTTGCATGCCCTCTCTCTCCAACTTCTATAGATAAGGATTATCATGAAGAGTATAGCATACTCACAGTGCCTTGAACATAGTAGGCATTTCAAAGCTGGTTGAATAATATAATATACATTATAGATGTATATTCTTACTTCACACTCCCCATTTCCTCACCACACACACTCAGTAACTCTTACCCTTTGAGGCAAAAATCAGGTATTTCAACATTGAAACCTTTTCATCCTGCCCCTTTTCTACCTTTCATTTTTCTTACTCTCTACTCCCCTACATTCTATGATACAGCCATCACGGACCTGCTGTTCCTCCCACCAAACATCCCGGCTCCCATTGCCAGCCGCTGAGCCCGCTGTCCCTGAAGCCGGGATTGGGATTCCTGGCTTCTCCCCGGGGCCTGGCTCAGTGCCACCTTTTGCAGGCCTACTCTCCTATTCCCTTCCCCTCTAAGGTTCCTTTCTGTATACTCTCTGTGTATTATATATATATATCCATTTATTTATGTTGGCTCCTCCTTTAAAAATGTAAACTCCTTGAGACCAGAGACAGTTTTGCCTCTCTTGGGTTTCTAGCATCCTGTCCAGCACATAAAAATGCTTGTTGATTGACTGATTGACCGGTCATTTTATAGATGTTTATTGGTGATTTTGAAGGAGATGAAGGCAGGAAGTGGGGAACTGTATATGTTAAAAGAACAGTGCTGGGTTTCCTAAAAATGGGTTCTTTTTCAAACTAACCACTAGATGTCAGTAGTGATCCAGAATCAGAGACACCTTGATGACCATTAACTTAATGTATTTTTTTAAGTTATAAATATAATTTTTGTTTATCTTAGCATTCAAATTTATTTATAATGGCAGGCAGCTTACATTTTTATTGTTTTAATGAATTCATTCAAGTGTTTATCTAATGCAAGACTGTGCTAGGTGGTGAGGGAGTTACAAGATAAATAAGATATAATCACTACTTCTAAAGACTTTATGATTTAAAAGAGCAATAAATGGATACATAATAATACAAAACAGAGAATGAGAAAATGAGGAAGTTTAACAGTATGTGGGGAGTTTTAAGGGGAAAGCTCAATGGGCTAGAAGTATCTTTGAACATAAAAAAGGTGGCATTTTAGCTAAGCCATAAAATTCTCTTCCATAATTCAATACAATAGACATTTGTTAAATGTCTATACTTGGACCTAAGCTTAAGCTGCTTTGGAAAATAAATAATAATTAAGAATATTCATTAGTGCACACAATTGCTGATGTGTTGACCAAAGGCATCTAGGTCAAGTTAAATTGTAAAAGAGGACATATAAAGTCAGGAGACTGGATTACTTTGGTCATTTTCCTGTCATGTCTTAGTACAAGAAAAAAGGAGAATTTTGTTTCATCTTATGATAAATATTATACATATTTAACATTTTAAGCTTAATTTTGAAAAATTCTTGGTGACATTAGTCATGTATAAAATGAAGGGGACTGGGTGAGGCCTCTAAGATCTTTATTCTCTTGTGTCCTGTTTTTTTTTTGGCTTTGTATAACCACCTATTTATTAGAAAACAAAGGCAGGATTCTTAGATAACCAACAAAGTAAACAATATGTTGTTTAGTAAAAACCTTAAGAAAATGTGCATTCCTTTTATCTAACCACAAATTATTTGCCTCCCCCTTTGAAATCTGTCTTTCTTTAAGAGTAGCCATACAGACAGTATATTTGGAATACATTTTACTTTATTATACACTTGAGTATTCAAATTGAAAGCATAAAACTTTATAAAAATATATGTGTTTAGATTTGGAATATGCTGTATGTACTTTGGGATTACTTAGTACATTTTTACCAAGTGAGGATTTATGCTTTTTCATTTTTATTTCTTCTTCCCAGATCAGATCCAAGCAGTGAAGACATGAAAAGATAATGATTATAAGACACGATGATGTTCATAAACTTCAACAGTTGTTTCATTTCAAGGCATGATTTCTTAAAGCACATTTTGTTTATTATTTTATTTTATGCTTTGCCTCTGTGTGTGTTTAAGGATGTCATACATTATTCTGTTTGCCTTCATGGAGTTGAGAAGTATTAGCTTTTTATTTTTTAGCAATATAACTTCTCAGGTACGCTGAGCCCATGAATTATATATATTCAGGCCAAATCTTCCTTAGCAAGGACACTAAAATAATGAGTCCATTAAATGTCTGCATTCAATTTTAATCATTTTTTGTTTTTTTAGTATACATTAAAAGTAAAATATATGCCATCTCTTTGTCCTGGCTTAATCTTTTTTTTTAATATCTTTTATTTTAAAAGATGTCTCATTTTTTGTAACTTAGTACATGATGGAACCTTATGAATTCTGTTTTTCAAGAGGACTACAGATGCTCATGAGGGACTTTGGTTATTAGTATGTATTTAACTTGTTACTAAGCATAACATGTTATCATTAATAAAATATGAAATGAATGTATCAACTACTGTGTGTTTGTTTAGGCTGAAAAGAAAAATGTTCTTTTTAAAATGGTACCAAATAACATTTTACATACTTTGTCATTGGAAACCAAACTAGAATTTAAAGGAAAATATGATTTCTTTTAGTATAGTATAGGATTTAATTTCATCAGCTAAGTAAACAATTTAATTTCCACTCTGGGTTGAAAAATCATTGTAAATTCTGTGCTTTAGACTTTTGTTCTCACCACCAAGCTACCACAGTGCCTCTGTTTTTGTCACAGAACTTCGCCATAATAGACAATATATGAATCATAAAACTATCTGTTTAACTAAAGTGCAATGTACACACATACTGCACATATAAATACTATAGAATCAGTATACTTTAGATGTGAAACTGCGTGTGAAACACATAAATCAAATAACAAATTATGTTATCAATGATTTTTCTTCAATAAACACATTGACTAATAGCCACTGAAAATGGACAGCTTTCACCTAAGAAACTATACAGTAAACTATTCACTGAGGAAATATATTTTAAAGAGGAAAACTGAGTTTTTTAGCAGGGAAATGGCCTCAGATATGAGGACAGATTTATAAAGGAATCATGGATGACCATATTTAACCTTATTAAAAGCCCTGATAGAAGAAAATGGAAAACTAAGAAAGAAAAAAGAAAATATATAGTAAAAATATCATATAATGCACTGGAATAATAAAATAACTTTCTTTGTCTAGAGACTTTAAACTATTTCAAAATTACTATTAAATTGTTGAAGTCTTTTCACTAGAGAAAACAAATGAGTTTTTTAAATATGGCAAAGCAATATCTTCTAAGATTGACACATAATGATTTAAAATGTACAAACAGCTTTTATACACATTTCTAATTTGATACTCACAACCACCCTATGAGATAGGTATTATAAGCATTAGATGCCACAGAGTAGGTGGCAATGCTTTATGTAAAGGCCAATGGGTCCTCTTCCATATTTGTCAGGAGGAATAGAATGCTAACCTTTTCTTTCATACAACATGGGGTGTGCACAGAGGACTAGCACCTCTGGTGTGTAGACTTGTTTGAGCCTCTTCAGGGATGCTCATCCATCTTGGGTGGCCACCTTTCACCTGTCTCACACCTGTAGCTCTAAGAAGCTGTAGTCTGCTCAGCAGCCGTACCGCAGTAAGACCATCTCAACAGATGGGCTAAGGCAAGTGGAGGGTAACTGACAGACTCCAAGGGCATCCATGAGTTAAGGTGTTGCCTACCCTAAGCATGTGAAGACTTCCCCCAGTACAGAATTGGGCAGATGAGAATAACTGGTTCCAACAGCCATGAAAGTGGCTGAAGCAGGCACGGTGGAGCACCTTGAGCTTGGTCAGACATTGAAGCACTGTATCCTGGGCCATCGGCAGTTGTCCTGACTTTTTTTGTCCTGACACTAGACATTGATAACTGGAAAAGAGAGCAAGCCTGACAACTTTGTGCAACTCTATTCATTTAAAACCAATTCACTTACTGATCCAACCATTCTGGCTGGCAATTTGGAACTATGCTCAAAGGGCTATAAAAAAATGCCTGCCCTTTTGATCCAGCCATACCATTGTTGGGTTTGTACCCCAAAGAGATCATAGATAAACAGACTTGTACAAAAATATTTATAGCTGTGCTTTTTGTGGTGGCAAAAAACTGGAAAATGAGGGTATGTCCTTCAATTGGGGAATGGCTGAACAAATTGTATATGCTGGTGATGGAATACTATTGTGCTCAAAGGAATAATAAACTGGAGGAATTCCATGTGAACTGGAAAGATCTCTAGGAATTGATGCAGAGCTAAAGGAGCAGAGCCAGAAGAACATTGTACACAGAGACCAATACACTGTGGTAAAATAGAATGTAATGGACTTCTGTACTAGCAGCAATGCAATGACCCACAACAATTCTGAGGGACTTATGAAAAAGAACATGATCCACATCCAGAGGAAGAACTGCAGGAGTGGAAACAGAAGAAAACAACTGCTTGAACACATGGGTTGAGGTGGACATGATTGGGGATGTAGACTCGAAACTACCACACCAATGCAACTATCAATGATTTGGAAAAAA
Organism: Gracilinanus agilis; assembly: GCF_016433145.1. Lineage (NCBI taxonomy): Eukaryota > Metazoa > Chordata > Mammalia > Didelphimorphia > Didelphidae > Gracilinanus > Gracilinanus agilis. Next base: position 449,764,656 of record NC_058132.1, read on the forward strand.
TTGATCAACAATTGATCAATGACACATGTTAAAATCAGTGGAAATATGCATCAGCCATGGTGGGGTGGAGCTCGGAGGGTGAAAGGGAAAGTAAGAGCATGAATTATGTAATCATGTTAACTTTTCTAAAAAAAAAAATTAATAAATGTTTATAAACTAAAAAAAGAAAAAAACCAATTCACTTGCAGGTCAAGACATCACCTCTGATGTCATTGGTCTTCTTTGAAATGCAGTTCAAACAGCATAGGTATTATCCCCATTTTACAGATTAAGAACCTGAGGTTCAAAGAGAATGACTTGTCCATGATTAAAGAGCTAGTAAATGTAAGCAGGATTCAAACTCGAATCTTACCAACTTCAGCTTGAGCCTTTTACCTATTGATTCTACCCTGCCTCTCTTACCCATGCTTAGATATATATTGGAAATAACCAGAACCACTAAAGTAGTCATTTATTTCTGTGTTTCCAAAGCCTCATGGGCTACATATGTCTAATCCTCTGTATTTTCATCTGAAATTTTGGAGAAGAAAATTAGACTAACCATTAACCATTTAAGGTCCAAACGTTCACCAGCCCTCCAAACCAGGGGGCAGTAAGCCTTTTCTGTACATAGAAAATTTAGGTAAAATTGAGGATATCATATAGATACTTATATAACAAGCAAGAAAACATTTCTACAAATTTTTTGTTGATGAAACAATAATAAATGAGAATTTTTCATTATACAGGTCTACTACTAATAAAGGAATTCTTTCTTGATGGAGATGACCTTTCACTTAATTGAGGTTCAAAATTGGCATTCCCTATCATCAAAATGATTGCAAATACTCACCTATTAGTGTGGATCTATAATAAGATTATAAAATCTTATTTCATCATTGAAAATATCTTTTCACATAGATGCTGTCAAATGCTGACATCAATTCATGAGTATATGATTTTAATTGAGCTAAAAGGCAAATCATCTTAAACAAGTTTATTTTCTCTACACATATTTCTTTGGCAGATGCAATCAAACAATTTAATTAACTTGCCATTGGTAAACAGTTTTCCTTGCTTGGCTAGCAAGTGAGCTGCTTGGAAATTTAATGCGGCCTCATTGTCATTTTTATTTTTGTCAAGAAATTTTGCTGTGATGAGATACTCCATTTTAAATTTTCTAATTTTTCCTACCATTGTTTTCCTGTAAGTTGGGAATATTGTGACAAATGCCTAGTCTGGTAATGTTGACATGTATTGTATTCTTTTAGCATAATAAACAATGGTTTGCCATTAACTTCAGTAACAAAATACACACTCCATTGTGCCTTCAGAGTCCGCTTATTTTGATATGTTGGGTATGCACTGGTAATAGAAAAAAGGGGGTGATATGGTGATATGTTTGGCACAAAATGCTGTCAAATTATACACGTCACTGCAATTCACAGTGTGCAAGCAGCAGTGTGAAGTGATGAGTGTCACATATGGTCTCTGTTCCAAATATTCAACTCTGCTATTATAACACAAAAGCAGCCATAGATAAATTAACATGTATGTACTCCAATAAAATTTTATGGACACTGAAATTTGAATTTTGCATAATTTTTCTGCATCACAAAATCTTACTCATATTTTGATTTTTTCCCTTAAAAATCTAAAAACCATTCTTAGCTCATAAACTGTACCAAAAAAAAGGTGACAAGCCAAATTTGGCCAATGGGCCATAGTTTGCTGACTTAAAAAAAAAAACAAAACATTAGTTTTCTTTCTTATTAACAACTCTAACACAGAAAGGCAAGCAAGCACTAGGGAAACATGGTTAAGTGACTTGCCCAGGGTCACATAGCAAGGAAGTGTCTAAGTCCATATTTGAACCCAGGTCCTCCTGACTCCAGGCTCAGTGCTCTGTCCACTGTGCCTCCCTGCCACCCCAGGTTACTGACTTTTGCTCTAAACCAATGCTTCAGTCACTAGAGAGGATAAGAAAATCAACATCTCAGTCCTTCATTAGCTACCTGGTAAACAATTACCATTGCATACTGGGAAGGGTAAAATACAAAACAAAATGAAACAAAAAACCCACCTTAACTAAAGAGTTAGTTTAAAGCAGTGGTTCCCAAACTTTTTTGGCCTACCACCCCCTTTCCAGAAAAAAATATTACTTAGTGCCCCCTGGAAAGTAATTTTTTTTATTTTAATAACAATTAATAGGAAAGACATATGTATTAATGTTTCTACTTTTTTCATAAAATATAATAAAGAAAGGTGTAAATTAGAAACATTGAACTTTGAAATTATGAAACTATTTATTGAACTCAGAATAGAATATATTACAAAAAAAGTTAAAACATTCGAAATCATCTTAATGAGAAGGATGAACCTGGCTGGTGTGCTGCTACCAATTTAGTAATCCTCAGCTCTATTTTCGTCAGCAGTAATCTTAAATCACCGTGATTGACTATTTGCAATTGGTTTCTTTTTTTTTTTTTTTTTTGGTTAATAAATTGGTTACCGCACTGAATCCATGTTCCAAAATGCACCTGTGGCCATCACTGCCCTCCTGGATCACTGCAGCACCCACCAGGGGGCGGTGGCACCCACTTTGGGAATCACTGGTTTAAAGTATCTATAATGTTAGCAAAGTAGCAGGATATGAAATAAATCCACAAAAATCATTACTTTTATATATGAAACAAAGTCCTGCAAGAAGATAAGATGCTCCATTTAAAATAGCCACAGTTAGAAAAAAATACTTGGGAGTATATCTGCCAAAACAAATCCAAGAACTACATGAACATAATTACAAACTCCTTTTTTTACATAAAGTCAGATCTGAATAACTGGAGAAATATTAATTGTTCATGGATAGACAGAGCCAATATAATTGACAATCCCACCTAAACTGATCTACTTGTTCAACATCCCAATCAAATTGACAAAAAAAAATATCTTATGAGCTAGGAAAAATATCAAAATTCATTTGGAAGAATACAAAATCAAGAATATCAAAAGACAATGAAAAAATGTAAAGAAAGGAAGTCTAGCAGTACCAGGTTTTAAATTGTATCATAAAACGGAAATTACCAAAACTGTCTCAGTGGAACATAACAGACATACAACAAGTAGTAGTAAAAGATGATAGTAATTTTACATTTGACAAAAGTATAGCTCCAGGATATTGTGATAAGAAAACATTATATGGTAAAAATTGCTGGGACAACTTGGAAAGTAGTTTGGCAGAAACTTAGTTATAGGTCAATATCTTACACTATTCACTAAGATAAGAACAAAATGGTTATATGGTCTAGATACAAAAGGAGATATAGAACAGAGAAGATATTACTATCAAATTTATGGATAGGAGAGAAATGTATGGCAAACAAATTATGGAGAGCATTGTGAGATGTAAAATGGATAATTTTGAGTATATTAAATTAAAAAGGTTTTATACAAACAAAACAAATATTGCCAAGATTAGAAGCAGAAAATTGGTGGTGGTGGGGTTACAGATAATATCTTGGACAGTCTCATATCTAAAATATAGAAAGAACTTTGTCAAATTGATAGAAATAGTGCCATCCCATAATTAATAAATGGACAAAAGATATGAACAGTTTTCAGATGAAGAAATCAAAGCCATATGTAGGTATATGAAAAATGATCTAAATTACTGATTAAGAAATCAAACCAAAATAATTCTGAGGTATCATCTCATTTGGCTCATCAGATTAGCTAAAATGACAAAACAGCAAAATGACAAATATTAGAGGGGATGTGGAAAAGTGGGGACCCTAATACACTGTTGGTGGAACTGTGAATTGATCCAAAATTTTTAGAAAGCAATTTGGAATTACACCCAGAGAGGTATAAAATAATGTATACCCTTGCTGGGTCTATTTCCCAAGGAGATCAGGGAAAAATGAAAAGAACCTCAATGTTCCAAATATTGATAGTTTACTTTGGAGTAGCAAAGACCTGGAAATCGAGGGGATTTCCCATCAGTTGGGGAATGGCTAAACAAACTGTTACATATGGTTGAGATGGAATGCTACTGCATTGTAAGAAATGAACAGATTCATTTTTTTAAAACTTGGAAAGAGCTGAGATAATGAAGATTAAAACAAGTAGAACCAAGAGAACATATATACAGCTACAGATTTAATATTTGAAAAATAACTTGTGAATGTTCACCTCCAGAGAATGAACTTGGAAGCAGAAACATGAAAGACATAGTCTATATATGCATATCTGTAGGATGATGCCTTCTCTGATGTGGAGTGGGAGAGAGGGACTGAAATACCTAGAAATAAATTCTACTAACAAAAAAATAACATCTCAACTTTTGATTTTCTAAAATTCTTTTCCACTCTCAGTGCTGGCTTCTTCATCTCACTTCATTTCAAACCTATTTCTCTAGAGTAGCTATTTTGTTCTCCCCTTCCATCATATTCTCTGTAAATCTCATGATCCACTTTCATACTTTTTCTATCTGTTGTGTTTTGGGGGGACATCTGGGCCTCTCCAGAAAATGCTGCATCTCTAGCAGTCTTTTCTAGAATTGTGTGGACTTCCTTTCATATGCCCTAAACCCTGGGCCAGGATGAGTAGACATATGGCTTACTTCCTCCTCATGCCATTTCAGTGCTCTCCCTCTCTATAACTTCTCCTTCAGGGCTGATACATTACCATCGTTGATAGTGATCAAAGGCACCAACAGAGAAGTGGCGGCGGGGAGACATGTATAGAGGAATGGGTCTCATTTGAACTTCACATCAGAACTTGACAGAGAAAAGGGATGCCATTCTAAGTTCAGTTTACTTTCGGGACTTGCTTTTAGAATGCAATATTCTAAAGAGTGTTAGTCAGACAGAGAAGAGGAAAAGGACATTTGAAGTTCATTAATTTGTTGTAGACCAATTGTATGACTCCACTATTTATTGGCAATGAAGTAGAAGTGGAAAAGGAGGATAATAAGGATACTCTGTGGTTGGGGTTTGGAAAGAGATGAGGTAAGGTAAGACAATGGGGTTCAAGGGTTGTATAAGTTTTATTGTTTTTGTTCTTTTTTAAACCCTTACCTTCTAAGTATTGGTTCCAAGGCAGAAGAATGGTTAAGAGCTAGGCAATGGGGGTTAAGTGACCTGCCCAGAGTCACACAGCTAGGAGGTGTCTGAGGCCACATTTGAACCTATGACCTCCCATCTCTAGGTCTGGCTCTCAATTCACTGAGTCACCCAGCTGCCCCCAGTTTTATTATTTAACTGTGCTGTCACCCAAGGCTTTTACAACCCAGGTTGTCATCACTCTCATCCCAAACATCTAATCTATTTCCAAATCTTGTCATTTTTACCTTCACAACATCTTTCGAATTCATCCTTTTCTCTCCTTTCACATGAACCAAGGCAAATAACTAAAAACAGAAAGAGGTTCAAGAAAGCATATTTGGAAAGTAAGGGCCAAATGAGCTAGAGCTACAAGTAGGAGAGAGAGAGGGAGAAAGAAGTGAGGTGGATGGGGATAATGGAACAGGATATGAGAAGGATGGGAGTTTTCATTTAGGTAGTTTTTAACTCTGAATCATTCTCAATGTTATGCTTATTTTGATTTTTTTTCTTTCTAAATCAATTCAGGTTTTTGAACCTGGGATCATCTAGATGGCCTGATGATGAAAGTTCATGCAGAGTAGCAGTAGGTGAGGGGTGGGAGACTAGGAAGAGGCTCTACCAGGATAGAGGAGGGCTAGATCACTTGTAATAGTGGTTCACTTACCCAGGCACTGTCCTTGAGTTGCTACGTTGCTTCCTTATGGATCCCTCTCTCTGTCTCTCTGTCTCTCTGTCTCTGTCTTTCTTCTTGTCTCTATTTCTCTGGATCTCTCTGTCTCTGTCTCTCTCTCTCTCTGTCTCCATCTCTCTCTCCACTCCCTCTCGCTTTCCTCCTCCTCTCCACTAGATGAAATTTCAGAAATAGTCTGTGATACCTCCTTAGAGTAGGAACAGGCCAAAGTGGAATGCAAGCCACATGTTTCACCTTACATTGCTGCTCTTCCTTTCCCCCACTTCTGTCCCCACCCCAAAATACCTATTACTTTCATGCTGCCCAGGACAGCTGTGTCCTCCGTTGTCCCACTAGATACTTCCAGATCTTTAGCAAGCACTCACATGAGATTAATGTGCAGATCCATTATTTTGAGGATATTTCTCAAAGTGGATAGAAAACCAGGCCTTGAAGTCAAGAAGGACTGAGTTGAAGCTTTGCCTTTCGCTTTATTACCTTGAGCAAATAACAAACCCCCAGAACTCCACAAAACTCTCTTAACACTTCAAGTGGTAGAGCAATTGCAGATCTGCATTAAAGAGAGGTTTCCTCATGAACTTCCTACAACAAGGAAATCACAAGTCTGGTCCAAAAGCTCTTGACTCAATATTAACATGTATATATTTGTGAAAATATATGTGAATTAAGAGTATGTAAAATATGCAAATTTATGAAAACGTGGACCAAAAAAGCAACTTTTAATACTCTCAGATTCTGAGACTGATATCTGATCTCATGGATTTGGACTTCCCAAAGACTCCAGTGACCAGTATTCTGATAAGCATACACCCAAGTTTGCCAAGTCTGGTCAGTTCCACTTCCATAATACCTCTCTCCCCATCGCTTCCCTTTTTTCTGCTCTCACAGCTATCACTCTAGTCCAAAACCATATCACCTCACATCTGGCAGTAGTCTCCTAACTGGTCTCCTTACCCCAAATCTCTCGCCCAGATCAATCTTCTACACCGGTGCCAAGGCGATATTTTCAAAGCAATGGCCTTTTGCCTTTCTTGGTATATTTAGCACTTAGCAGACTGTGTGACAAGCAATAGATGCTTGAAAATTCACAGAAACAAATGCACATAGACACTTAATAAGTGGCTGATTGATTGACTCTGACAGGGACCTCTTTGTCCATTGCTCAATAAACTCCAATTTCACTATTTCCTCTAAAGCTCAAATATAAACCCCTTTAATTCGTAATAAATAGAGTTATGGAAACAAATGCACACATTGGCTGTGTCTAAAAACCTAGGTCTCCTTCTGTTCCTCTTATTCATCACTTTTGTGCCAAAATGTAAAAAAATATGATGAACTGTTACTCTTTTGGAGTTTGCAATTGGTCATTGTGTTGATGATCATGGTTCGTTAAACTTTCACAGTAGTTTTTCCTTACAGTGTTTTAGTTACTGTATAATATATTTTGGCTCTGCCTATTTCACTCACTGCCAGTTTATACAAATCTTTCCAGGTCCCTCTGAGTCTTTCTCTTTTGTTATTTCTTACAATGCAATAATATTCTATTTCCTTTGTTTTTGATAACTTGTGCAGTCATTTCCCATTTAATGGGTACCCATTTTGTTTTACAGCAAAAAAAAAAAAAAATGAAGCTATAAGCAGTTTTCTGCTTATCAGTCTTTTCTGTTTTTATTTGCTCTCTTTGGAGTAGAAATCTAATAGTGTTAGAGCTATAACAAGAGGTATGCAGAATTTAGTGAACTACAAATTGCTCTCCAGGATGGTTAGACCTATATCACAGTTCCACCAAGAGCGTATTAGTGCTGTTCCTTCCACAACACCTCTAACAAATAGTATTTTTTCTTTCTGTCATCTTTGCCAAATGGATCAGTGTGAGGTAGAACCTCAGATTTTTAAAAAATTCTTATTTCTAATAATAAAGATTTGGGACATTTTTTCAATTCAATTTTACTTTATTTTCATAGTGTATTTTTTTCACGTGGTTGTGGATGGCTTGCCTTTTTTCTTTTGCGAATCGCTTGTTCATATCTTTTACTTGTTCTTATATATTTTTATATGATACCTTATGTATCTTGGATAGCAGACCCTTCTCAGATGAATTTGCTTCAAAGATTTTTTTACAGATGATTCCCTTATAATTCTAACTATGTTCATTTCATTTGTACAGGTACTTTTCACAATTTTCTGTTTTATTTCTGGTAATTCTGTCTTTGCTTGGTCAAAAACTCTTCCCTTATCCAGACATTGTGAAAGGTCTCTCTTTTCCTGATCCTCTAATTTGTTTATGCAAACTTTGATACTGCCTGTTTGGCCTTGGGGATGTCCCTTAAATTTTTGGGTTACAGTTTCGTCATCTATAAGATGAAGAGATTATTGGAGTAGTTGGGTTCTGAGGGCCCTTCTAGCTCTAGATCTTTGTTCCTATCATCTAGACAGTGATTCCCAAAGTGGGCACCACCACCCCCGGTGGGTGCTGCAGCAATCCAGGAAGGCGGTGATGGCCACAGGTGCATTTGGGGGTGGTGAATAACTGTAAGGGGGTTGTGATAGTATGTGACAGGGGGCACTCAGTAATATTTTTTCTGGAAAGGGGGAGGTAGGCCAAAAAAGTTTGGGAACCACTGATCTAGGATTTTGTATCAGTTTAAAGTTTATTATGATATATAGTTTGAGATATTGTTTAGGTTTAAACCTAATTTCTAGCTTTCCTAGCAGTTTTTGTCAAATAGTGAATCCTTACTATATTAGTTATAATGTTTGGGTTTTCTGAACACCATCCTACTAGGTTTGTTTGCTTCTGAGATTTTTTATTTGATTTGCTCCACTGATCAATCTTTTTTTAACCAGTATCAAATAGTTTTCATTGTTACTGCTTTTTGATATAATTTGAGATCTAGTGTCAATTAGGCCCTTTCTTCACCTCTCCTTTTATTTTTCATAATTTCCTTTAAGATTCTTGCCTTTTTATTCCTCCTGGTAAACTGTTTGTTTCTTGTTTTTCTTTTTTTTTAGTCCCACCTTTTTTTGTTTGCTAGCAGTTTTATTAGAATTGCACTGAACCTGTAAATTAATTTAGGTAGTATTGTTATTTTCATTACATTGGAAGATCCAACTATAATGAGTATATATGATAATTTGGGCCCCCCCTCATTTCTGTAAAGTGTTGGTAGTTGCATTCATGTAATTCTTCTGTGTTTCTTGGTAGATAGACTTCAGTATGCGTTTTTTATACATTTTTTAATGGAATTCCTTTTTCTGCCTCTTTCTTTTGGGTTTTGTTGATAATACATAAAAAAAAGTGGGGGCAGCTGGGTGGCTCAGTGGTTTGAGAGCCAGGTCTAGAGACAGTAGGTCCTAGGTTCAAATCTGGCCTCAGACACTTCCCAGCTGTGTGACCCTGGGCAAGTCACTTGACCCCCATTGCTTAGCCCTTATGACTCTTCTGCCTTGGAGCCAACACACAGTATTGACTCTAAGATGGAAAGTAAGGGTTTAAAAAAAAAAAGAAAAGAATGTTTTGTGGGTTTATTTTATATCCTGAAACTTTATCAAATTATTGTTTCCATTAATTTTAGTTGACTCTAGGATGATCACGCTTTCTAAGAAAAGATAGTTATGTTTTACTTTTTGCCCATGCTTAATTCTTAAATTTCCTTTTTTTGTCTTATAACTCTAACTAGAATTTCTAAAACTACATTAAATACAGTAATAGTGATGACAACACAAATTTTTGGTTTATTCAATATTATCATAAAGAACTTTAGTGTTACTCCTTTACTAATAACTCTAGCTCTCGGTTTTAGGTAGAAACTATTAACTATACTTAAGGAAACATCCATTTATTCCTAATTTTAATATTGCTAACATAAATAAGTATTATATCTTGTCAAAAATGTTCTGCATCTATTGGTATAATCATGATTTTATTGTTTTATTATTCATATAGACCATATTGTGTTTATGGCTTTCCTAATATTAAATCAACCATATATTAATGTTATAAACAAGCCTGAAGACTGTAATCTTCTTTAATATGTTGTTTCACTCCTTCTGTTAATATTTTAATTGATATTTTTATGTTGATATTCATTAGGAATATTTGTTACTAGTTTTCTTTTTCTACTTTAATTTTCTATGGTTTAGGTAGTAGGACCATATTCGTATTATAGAAGGAGTTTGCAAATAAGATTTTGGATAGTAGCCCCAGAGAATGAGCTATATAGGTATGACTTATACTATTTATGACTGTTTATAGATGCATTATAAAACACCCATTTTACAAGTAACATCATCAAAAGGCATTTGTTAAACACCCTCTCAAAGTAAAGGTGAGTCAAGTGCCTTTCTGGCTCTTTTACGACAGCGATGCTATAAATATGACCCTGTCCCGGAGGACATTCCGTCGAAGGCAGCTGAGGGAGAGACTTCCAGCTGCTAACCCTTCGGTGGCCATTCTGCTTGGTGTTCCCAATGAATGACTCGGGCAGGGTTAGGACTTCTCCAGCCCGATCTACTGGTCCAACCTGTCTAGCTCATGACTTGGCAGCTCTAGAGTGAGATTATGTAGGTCAGGTCGGGATCAGTACCATAAGTACTCCACCTTCATACTTTTCATACTTTAACATTTCTGTTTACTTTTTAATCAGGCAATCATTCTGAAGGCCAAAAGTGTAGACAATGGCTTACCAAACACTATTTCATATTAACTTAAGGAAACACTCATGTTTCAAGTGACATTTGATAGTTCACGTAGCAGTCGTTCTATTATCTAGAACCATTTCCGCACAAATGTTGCCTCACCAAATCAGTCGATGAACAAATATTTATTGAATATTTAATGTATTTAGTACTGTAGGTGCTTATGATTATGATGGATTCCTTTTTGACTAGTTATATTCACAAATTTTTGTAGTAAAAAGAGAATTTAAGATTATCTAATCCAAATCCCTCATTGAACAAATGAAGGAACTGAAGCCTAGAAGAATTAAATAATTTGCTTTAAGTCTCATATAACATGATAGGAGAGTTTCAACTAGAACCCACTGTCTTCTAACTCCTATTTCAGTAGATTTTTTCATTATTCTACAAACTGTAGCATGGTTTTCTGTTTGCAGGCCTTTGTCTGGTTAAGTCTGGGAATGCTTTCCCAGAAGACTAAGCATGCCAAGTGTGAAAAAGGTTTTGTAAAAATAATGTGTTATTCCTTTTGTAGAGAGACTTTAGAATCCAAGAATAAGGAGCTCCAGAATGCAAAAAGGCCTCCACTGTTTAAAGTGAAAAATCCCCCTAGGAATGTAACCTCATTCAATAAATTATCCATTAGACTTAGAACTTCATCAGAATATCTAGACTATCATCTGGACTAAACTTTTTCTTTGTGAAAAGTCTTCATAACTGAAAAAAATTGTATTTGAGGCTTAAAATCATGACTATTATTCTCACAGTCAATGGAAAGGGGGATGACTTTTTTTTCCTTAGAGAAAAGTTATTTAATAATGATTCGAAGCACAACATTCTTTTGGTGTGGTAATTAGAGAGACTACATGTTCTTGATCCATGATGCCTCTAAAGTTTTTAATGACCATCTTGAAATAGTTTTATCAGTGGCTAGTCTGAGTAAGAAAGCTATTTTTATAACTTGATTGAGGTTTCAAGGTCAACTAGATATCTCACTGGTCAGAGTGTTGGCTGTGGAGTCAGGAAGACCCAATTTTAAATCCTGCTTCAGACATATTGGAGCTGTGTAACCTTGGGCAAGTTACTTAACTTGTATTTGTCTCAGTTTCCTCAAATGTCAAGTGGGGATAATAATAGAACCTACCTTTCAGGGTGCATTTGTAAAGATCAGATACAATTTGTAAAGTGCTTAGCACAGAGCCTGGAAGGTAAAAGGAATTATGTAAATGCTATTATTCATATTATTAATCAGATGCAATTCTACCTTTTAGATTTTTCTTCATTAAATGATGAGAGATGAAAGAAGATGGATGAAAATACATATCCATATCCTTTCAGCAATGGTAGCACACAGCATGCTTTACAGGCTATTATTTTTTAAAGCTTGTTATCTATGTAGTATGAGCACTTACTAAATTTTTGATGATATACTTTTGGTTTTATAACTTAAGAGTTACTGTGCAACCTTACAAAAATGGAACTAGTATTTCATTGAATTAAAATTAAAACTGGCCAAAGTTCTTAGAAAATTATTTGAATGTGTTTAATTGGCTGCCTGACTCATTACCCTAAATGCAACATGTGAATGTGGTTAGCCATAAGAGAAATAAAAAAAAACAGATGAGCTATAGAAGTAGTTGTGAAGTCTAAGTTATGAATATAGAACAGAAGCCAAAATACAATCATTATGATGACTTCCTACTGTTAAGAATGGATTGTTAACATTAAATCCATCTTGGGAAGCATTATTCTTTCTTTGAAATTTTATATTCTACACACCAGACAGTGAAGGTTTATGAAGTATGTCGACAGTAATCTTCTTTGATCATACTTATATTACTTGACTACCTTTTTGCCATCAAAAAGATAGTACTGCTTATTGTCCAAACTCAAACTCAATTTTCTCTGGGCTTAGAAACTAATTAATTCTTCCTTTATGTTCTAAGGACTTAAATAATTTCTAGCAATTATAAAATGAGAAATAACTATAAAAAGATTTTAAGGACATAGGATTTGTTATCATTTATAGTATGCCTTTTATCTTGGTTGCTAACTACAAGAAATTAATATGTAAAGATTTCATATTTTTTTAAATTTACTCATTTTATGGATGGTGAAATGAGGTGCAGTTGTTTGGAGAACCATATTGGCTAGAATTCAATTCTCCAGTCTTCCTCTGTCTCCACATAGGCAACTCTGTTATTTTTACTAGTAAGGAAATTAAATGAAAAGATGGAGAGTGATCCAAGTCAAAAGTAATCCCTACTTGATGGATCTGAGAATTAGAAGAGATCATAGGATTTAGAGTTAGAATAAATCTTAGAAGTTATATAGTTCCTCATTTTACAGACAAGATGAAGTGAACTTGCCCAAAGTCACAGAGGTAGTGTTGTGAGGAAGATTAGTTAGTAATTAATTAAGTAGTAAGTGGCAAATCAGAATTTGAATTCAGGTCTGTCAGTACACAACTGAACATTTCTTTGCACCAGACCACATTATTTGCCATTTCTTAATTTAGCTAATACTGGATAGAAATTAACTTGTATTCCTTGAGCCATGGTTTATAAACTTGAGAAATGCAACCTGGGAAAATGTGCATAATGACAAGGAATTTGACATGGGGTGAATAATTGGCATGGATGATCAGATAATGATCAATATTTAATCATACTCTATTTCTTTCCTTATCATAGAATTGACAATCCCTAACAAATACCTATTTGTGCTAGAAATAGAAAACTGATGGGTAGAACATTTGTGGTTTCCTGTGCTGATTTATGAATACAGTACTTGCTTGGTACATAGAGGTTAAGAAATTATTTTCCTTTCTTCCTTCCTTCCAAGTTTTTTTTTTTTTATTTTTAAACTTTTCCTTTTCTGTCTTAGTAACAACTCTAAGACAGAAGGGCAAGGGCTAGGCAAATTGAGTCAAATGACTTGCCTAAAATCACATGGCTAGGAAATATCTGGAGTAAAATTTGAACCAAGGTCTTCCAACTTCAGACCCCATGCTCTATCTACTGAGGTACCTAGCTATTCCCCATATTTTTTTTAAGTTACTTCAGTGACTTCTTGGAATAAGAAGGAATTTTATGACCAGTATTGTGTAGAGAAGAATTTTTAAAAAGTGGATGAATTTTATTTATTTTGTTAAATATCTCCCAACTACGTTTTAAGCAAATTAAGGTCATATGGAAGTGCTGAGGCTCAAATGTGGTCTCAGAGGTGGGGGAGGGGAGAAAAGGGGAAGGGCATGTTTGACACCTCTGGATTACATGATCTCAAAAGTTACTTCCAGCTGTAAAGCAACAATCCTATGAATACATTTTGGTACTCCCCAGGCCAACTAAAGTTTTAGTTTGATAACTTTGTATGAAAGAGATTCCTTTAAAATTTAAATTAATGGAATAATTTGGAAACCTAAATTATTTAATATAGATTAGTTTGGGATCACAAGTAAATGTGCTGACCTTGCTTCTGAAAAAAAAATTAAAAATCATAACTGTTGGTATTTCTTTTTAATTAGTCCCAAGAAACCTGGTTTCAGTTACTCCCTTAAGAAATATTTTAAAAGGACCTTTCTTGGAATATTAATTTCAATCACTTTATTATTTCATAATTTTTAGGAGGCTGGCAAGCTTTATTTCTCTGTGTAAGTATAATAAATTTATAACCTGATACCTTATTCACCAGATAAGGAATTCCTACACTAGTGTTTTGAAGGGAAATTGTATAAGAGAAATAAAAGTAAAATTTTGCATTAGCTTCAAGTGGAAATTAGGGTTCATTCTTAATAATATGCACATGCACAGTTTCCAGCTGCCTTCTCTCTTTGCACCAAAGCATTTGTTCACAATAGCAGCTGCCCATGTGTCTCTTCTTAGAGCCTTTTGCAACAAATCATACTGTGAACAAAGTATCCATAGAGAGAGAGGACAGCAATGGACTTCTGGGAGGCTATAGATTCTAAGCTCCCAACACAGGAAAAAAGGAAAACTGGTTTAGCAAATCAACTTTTATTCTAAAGCTTTGTTTCATGAAGTCCCATAAATGCACTTTACTCACAAGACTGAGACTTTGTATAGTTTAAAAACATTTGTTTTCCAGAAGAAAAAATATTTTTAAATGCCTACAAATACTACAAAATATAATACGCTGTATTCTAATTTAATAGTTTTACAAAAGACTGTATGAAATGGAAGAAAGCAGTTGTACGAAGTTTTTGACAGGGCAGTGACTTGATCTGGTACTGAGCTATCTTCTATGGAATTTATTATTAACTAGGCATTAATAAAATTAATACAGTACATATGGCAGTGTATTTCAGATTATGTGACTCAAGCAACAGACAATATCAAATTGAAATCATATGAACAATTATTTTGGAATGTGTTTGTCCTACCATATACTTGTGCCAAAGAAAAATTTCTTCTTTTATTTTGAAAAGTGTTTTCAGAATATAGATGTGTTGGCATTAGCTAATGATTACATTTTTCTTAAAGATGTGAGAGATTCCTTTCACTTTGTGAACAGCACTTTATTGGGAGATGGAGTGAAAAATCTATGTACGTATAATATGATTTAGATTAGAACACTTCATACTAAGTAGTATGAGAATGCTATCTGAAGGGTAATCTCATTCTCATGGTCTTCATAAAAACAAAGACCATGTGACTTCATGAGTTCTGTTAAAGCCAGAATGCCCAATTACTTAAAAATTCCACCATCTGCTCCCAGGGAAGCATCAAGGCAAAGGGGGTTTCCCCCATGTGTTCAAACCATGTAAATCTGCGTAGAACAGAATGGGAAGTGCTCACATTTTTTTCTCTCATTTGCTTTAGTGGTTCTTAATGAAAATCATAGCAAAGCAGCCTAAGGAACCAAAGTAAAAAGCTGGCTTTGCCACCTTAATTCTGCACTGAGCGTCAGAGTTTGGTAATGGCTTCTTGCTGCCCTGGGCAGAATGGCATCATCTCATTTTGGCCATATAGAGCTATTCTAATAGGAAGCAGCTAGCAAAGTGTCCCATTCCATCTGCTTGGTTTTCGTGGATTGGTGCTGTTCTTGATGTTGACAGCTGTCTTAATATGCTTGGGCCACCTGCCACATGGTAAATACTGTACTCTAGGGTGTAAATACACATTGGATCCTGTGGGCAGACTTTTCTGACAAAAAGACTTGCCTTTTGGAGCCACACTTGATTCTTGCTTACATTATTTGTGTTGACAACAATGTTAATGGACTCTCATATGTGCTATGTGACATTATCATGTTTGTATTTTATAATCACTCTAAATTAACTAGAAACTATGACAAAATACTGAAAACACGGGTCTGGGAAAGAGATGCTTGAGTTCTACTTCTGGCACTACTTCTAAGTAGTTATATTTACTTAGCTTCTTTGTATCCTACTTTTCTTTACATATAAAGGATTTATTAGGGATAAAAAATATCTTTTTGTGAGGGAGAGCAGTTTCTTTACTTTTGCTGAAGTGTAAAAGATCCTGAGAATGAGCAGGGGAAAAGGGAAAGTATTCTCAGAAAAGATTCTGAGTGGTACTATCATAGCTGAATGGAAATATGGTAAAAGGTTACTGTTATAGGCTGCATTTGCTTTCCTTTTAGAAATTCTGGAAAATCTTGAAGTGGGACACATGGTTGTAGGAATCAGCTTGGAAATCAACCAAAGAAGGCACTTCCTAGGATCCAAGTATGACACCCATGTGAAAGCTGCAACCTTACCATCAGTCCAGAGAGGTTTGTGGGTTACCTTCCTTCAGTTCACAATGTGACAGTGTGTCACTGTATTAATTATTCAATGTCTGAGTTTCTTGCTAGGTGGCAGTTTCCTTGAACCACCAGCCCAGTATAGTTCCTCTCTGATGTACATTAAAGACAATCTTCCTAAAAGCTGAAGTATAATCACTGGTCACCAATATCCACTGTTGTTTAGCTTGCAACAGGCCTGAGGCAATGCACAGGGCTTTGGAATCAGGAAGACTTATCTTTCAGAGTTCAAATCTAGCCTCAGATACTTAGATTGCTTCCCTGCTACTCCTAACACTGATTCTTCAAGCCTCAGTGCTGGGCAGTTTATCTGGGTTATGTAAGGGTGTGAAATGGAGTATTATCTGTATCTACTCTAAATCCAGATAGTCCTCTTTTTGGTCCTGATCATATTCCTCACCACCCCCACTTTCTATCATAGGATGAAGACTCAGCATGCTGTGGTACATATTTTATAAATAGAGAATACACAAAAGAAAACCCTCTAAAAACTCTTTCTGCTTACTGTCTCAGTTCTCCATATGTGCTCAGAAGAGTTCCTAAAATACACATGCTCAGGGGCAGCTGGGTAGCTCAGTAGATTGAGAGCCAGGCCTAGAGACAAGAGGTACTAGGTTCAAATCTGGCCTCATACACTTCTTAGCTGTGTGACCCTGGGCAAGTCACTTGACCCCCCATTGCCTACCCTTATCACTCTTCTGCCTTGGAGCCAATACACAGTATTGACTTCAAGACTGAATGTAAGGGTTTAAAAAAAAAATACAATGGCCAACGAGGTAATGTAGTGGATATCGCACAGGGCTTTGGAATCAGGAAGACTTATCTTTCAGAGTTCAAATCTAGCCTCAGATACTTAAAGATGTGTGACCCTGGACAAGTTCCTTAACCCTGAATCCTCTTAAAGAAAACCAACCATACCCATCCATAAGTAATAGCAAAGCAATTTATGGGAAATATCCTATTATTATTAGGAAATATCCTAATATCCTATTAATATCCTAATACTGGATCATGAATATTATTTAAGGAAATGAAGGGAAGAAAGGCGAGAGGAGCAGTTTTCCCTTCTAGTTCACCAGCCTGACAAGATGCGTATTGGGTTCAGACCATATTTTTCACAAGATGCCAGTCAATGGATGAGAATAAGAAAGAATGAAGGCCTGGGATAAAGCCTAAGCCTGTGCCAATGGCTGCTCTAGCCATCTAGCAGGCCCTAGATAGAAGTCCCAAACCTATTAGATTTCCATGGTAGGTGTTTAATAAATGCTAGTTGCCTGATTGATGCACAGGGCCTGGGAGAAGCTGCCAGAGGATATTCTCCAGCAAAACAGCATATTCCAGATGGGGGGGTAGAGCCCAGGAGCACCCCACTGAACACTGAGGAGCACACATGCCTGGAGCATTCTGTCGAAGAGCAAAAATAGACCAAGCTTTTTTTGGGGGGGTGTGGTGTGGTGGTGGCATATGGACTGCATAGATGTTGGGTGGGGGTTCTTGAGTGTAGCACCGTATATTAGGATCTCTACAAGTAGGCAGGGAGAGTCTTTTCTGATGCTTCCTGTGTTTTGTTTCAAGCCCTTGTCATATGGAATATGCTTGCAGAGGAGCTAGGGTGCCCTCTTTTCTGGGAATAGTATAGCTCAATGGCCCAAAAGTTCTCAGGATTTCCATGGATGGGGAAAATGAACCAGCTACCTATATATGTGGATGTATACACATACAGACTTAATTCTCCATATTAGAGATACAGATACATTTGTAAAAAGTTTCCCTGGGACCATATGGAGAAAACTCACCAGCAAGAGTTAGCCCAGGTGTTCTACCTCCCCAAGTAGTAAATAAGCTCCTCCCTGGGAGAGTGACCCAAGCTTTCTTCTTAGATTAGGTTGAGGTTCTCCTCTTCCCCCCCCCCCCCAACTCCTCGGGTTTATGACTGAGGTGGAGAAGGAGAGGGGAGGGGTAGGCAGAGCTCCATCTTTTAATCAAAAGTTACAAGTAGGGGAGAGAGGCCAGTTTGGGAAGGAGCAGAGAGTACCCAGGCCTGCACCGGTACTCTGCTTCCCGGGACTGGGGGCGGCACCGGCGCCTTTGGCCCCTCCCGGGCCAGGCTGGGGCGGGGCGCGGCCGCCTCTGGCTGACTTCTCCAAGCTCTTGAGTTCCAGTCCTGGACTAGTCGCTCTCCGGGCCGCAGTGCCCAGGTAATGGATTAAAAGTCGCGCAGGGAGCCGAGCGGGAGCCAGGGCAGCCCCGGTCAGTCCCGCCCCGCTCCGACTTGGGGTCCCGCGCCGCCCGGGTCCACGAGCGGTGCTGCGCGCGCCGGCCCCTCTCCCACACCTCTCCCCCGCTGCTCGGGGCAGGCGGCCGCTTCTCCCCCCGCGGAGATGTCCGGCGGCGGCCGGAGGAGGGGCGGCTCCTCCTGGCCCAGCTTCTCCCGGTTCTTCACTCCTCGCAGCCCTTCTCGGGACAAGGAGGAGGAAGAGGAGGAGAAGCCTGCAGCGATCCAGCCCCCAACTGGAGGAGCTCCCAGGTAGGCGGGGGCGGCTGGGGCCGGGGCGGGGGTTGCTGGAATGGGGGTGGGGGGAGTGGGTTTGAAACTGGCGAGGGGCTCTGGCCGGGGCATCTTCCGCCCAGCTGTGGTGCGGGATCGCCTGCAAAGTTAGCTGCGGCTTGTACTCCTCCTACTTCTCGGCGCCAGAGACCCGAACCCCCCCCACGCCCCACCACTCGCACGGAAGTCTGGAGACAGTTCCTGCTGGAGCCCTCGACCGTTAAGCCCTCTCCCCTCCCAACTCGCTGGAGCTTTCTGCGCTTGGACATCCTTTCCCTGGCTAGTTGGACGGAGGAGTCTCCAACCCCTAAAATCATATACACACTCACACACCCACACACCCCTCCACGTCCCCTAATCCAAGCCACTTCCTCCTCCAGCACTGCGGGCTCTAATGGGAAACGGTTGTCAGTTGAAGTCTAGAAATCTGGAATGGGGGGTGGGGGTAGCGCCTAGGCTCAGCCAGGGGATGCTTTGGGACTGGAGCTCATTGGGATATATATGTGTGTGTGTGTGTGTGTGTGTGTGTGTGTGTGTGTGTGTGTGTGTGTGTGTGTGTGTGTGTGTGTGTGTGTGTGTGTGTGTGTGTGTGTCGGCGAGCATGGTCTTATTTTTACTGCCCAGATCCTCAGGACCCAAACAAGTACGGGATCGATTACATAGAGACATAGCCCAAACTCGAACACTAGCGAGAGAACCCACCAGTGGCCAGATTCTGAAGCAGTTAGCAATTTTTCCTCTCCACACTTTGGGTCAGTCAACTGCCTAGAGCTCCCCAAGATTTTGCAAAAAGTGGAACTTGGCTCGCCGTTCCCTCTGCTCTCTCAGCAAGCTCCCCTCCCACCTACTGTAAAATGAAACAATCTGAGTAAAGTTTGTGGTTATCTGTGATTAAAGTGTACTTCCCTAAATTCATTCCTTCCTCCATCCTTAAGGAAGAAAAAACAAACAAAAAAATCCCAAACAACCTAAAACCAGGCACTCCCTTGCACTTTTAAACTTGATTAAAAGAGAAGCTACTCTCTTTCTATTCCTCTCCCTCTTTTTTCCCTTAATGCAGTCATAAACTAGAAGATTATTGGAAAAATCTATACATAAATCTAAGGAAAATATTTAGTTTAGGAGGCTTCATCTTCCACAGAGTAAATTCATAACCAGTAAGAGAAATGGGAGCTTTCCGATTGGAATTGATTCCTAGTTCCTAGGTTTTCATTCTTTTAAGTTAGTTTCCCAATAGTAAAATAGGTGGAATTATACTCCACCTATTTGGAGGTTCAATAGCAAATAAAAAATCACACTCCTAAAAGTATCGTTCTGTTGTTATAATTGACTATTCCTATAGACTAAGGTATTTTTGTAATTACTAATTGGTGAGAGCTGAGAGGTTCAGCTTTGTTTAACTAGTTGTTCACATTTTAAAAAGACTAAAACTACTTACCTTGAGGGGGTGTGCTTTAATGAACGTGCATTCCTCTTTACTTTCTTTTTTTATATAGTATTGTATACTATTATAACTACATTGTGCATCAGTTAAAACTGTTACTGTATGAAGGAAGACATGAGAACAAAAATTCTTTAAAACAGTCCTTGTTGTCTGAGCAAAAGTATTGAAACTAGTTGAGATTTAAGGGTGGTCCACAGTTTACCACTTGAAAATCCTGTGGAAGTATGTAAATCCAGATTAAGACTATTGCAGGGGGCAGCTAGGTGGCTCAGTGATAGAGAGCCAGGCTTGAAGACAGGAGGTCCTGGGTTCAAATGTGGCCTCAGACAGCTCCTAGCTCTGACCTTGGGTAAGTCACTTAACCCCAGGTGCCTAGCCCTTACCACTCTAATGTCCAGGAACAGATAGATTCTAAGACAGAAGGTAAGGGTTTAAAAAACCGAAACACTATATTGCTGGCTTGGTAATTTTATTGAGAGGTAGAAGTGAAAAGTCATCCTTTAAAGGTGCGAGAGATGGAACTGCAAAGAAATGTCTTCACAGCAGGTTTGAGGGACTTCTGAAATCAGTTCTCTTCTTGCATAAGCTAATTCTACTGGTGCTCTATCTTCCTGTCACTACAGGCCAAAGCTTCAACATTTATTTTGGATAATATTTATTTTAATTATATTTATATCGTATGATTGTTAATTATGTCTACATTTTAAATAAGGCCATAACATTGCTACTACACTTTTCAAAAGGGTTGGGGGAAATAGGAAAGACATTTTAAATAATACATCAATTCCAAGTTTCCTTTTCAGTACTAGGAACTGAAGGGCCAAAGTTTTTAAGAGTTTAATGAAACAAATGGGTTTCCTTAGTAGTATGTATGTAATGTATGTAATGTATGACATGTATGGATGTAATGACAATACAATTTAGTGATGTTAACAAGATGTAAAAGGGATGCAAAATTTTTTTAACCCATACCTGTCTCTTAGAATCAATTGTTACAGAGCTCCAAGGCAGAAGAAAGAAGTAACTTGTTCTGGGTCACATAGCTAGGAAGTGCCTGAGGCCAAATTTGAACCCATGACCTCTGATCCCCAGACCTGGCTTGCTACATCCACTGAGCCACCTAACTGCTCCTGGGGTAGTAATTTTTTGTCAAAATTCTCTCTTCTTTCAAGATGAAAGGAGGAGCATCTGTTCAGTGAAAGTCTACACCCTAATGAAGAGTTTTATTTTGCAGTATTATACATAAGTGGCTTTGGTTTTCCACAAACTTAATATTTAGGGAATATTTTCATAATGAAAATTCTGTGTTTAGTAGATAATGCCTTGTATAATAGAGACAACCATAATGGTAAATTTGGATCTTCCCTTGTGGCAAAATAGAGACTATCAAAATATCCACTGTGATCAACCTTCAGATTCAGTAATAGTTTACCAAACAATATCTCCATGATATGTATTGGGTTGGTCAGTGGGGAGGGAAGGTATAGAAACCTTTATCTTATTCTTGTCAATGACTATATTTCTACTGATTTGGAACTGAAGTTGGTAGAGTAGAATTGATTAGCTAATCTGAGGAAAATTCACTTTCTTCTCTTGTTAGGATAAACTCACTTCATACCCATGCTATATGTAGCATGCACTATGGCAGTGATGGCAAACCTTTTAGAGACTGAGTGCCCAAACTGCACCCTCATGCCACATGTGAGCCCCCTCCCATACCCCAGACAGGGGAGGAAAGAAGTGAGGGGGTGATGAAAGAAATGTCCTCAGGCATGCCTGGGGGGGTGGAGGGGAAGGGAAAAGCTTCTTCTGCACATGTGTCATAGGTTTGCCAACATGGCACTACAGGATGCTAGAAGCCCCCAAAGAGAAGGGCTGTTTCAGAAATTGGCCTCTAGAATTTTTTGCCCAAAACTTGAAGCAAGGGAAAGAATTAAGACAATATTCCAAAAGGGAATCACTGTAACACATTTGATACAGTATTCTACAGCAGATTTCTTTGCAGATTTTTTTTACATATTTTTTTCTTGTTCCTATTAAGGATAGCCATGTGAAATTTTATATAAGATAACCTAAATTGAGTAATATAATGTATGGGGCTTTAAAAACATCTATTGATAATAACTTTTGATACCTTTTCTCTCAGCATGGATTAGATAGTTGGTTTAGGGAAGGAAGTTTAGAGATGGGAGTAGGATGTTAGCAGATCTGCCAATAACCTACATTTTTTCTTCTACTAAGTCATTTAGTTTGAAGGGAATCAGAACAAGAACTGTATGGTGTGCATTGTGCCCTTACTTCTCCTTGTCATTAGTTCCTAATTCTACAAATTTGAAGAATCCTAGGCCAGTATAGGAAAGTGCCTACTTTTAGGATTTCACATTTCAAAAGATTTTTGAAATCCCCGAAATAGTGTAACTTATCATGAAATGTATTTTCATTGCAGTAGAGAGCTAATTTTGCTTTTTTGTTGTTGTTGTTAGGAAATGAAACATTTTCATTTGTTTTGTAGCTGTGTGTGGTTGAGAATCTTAAAATATCAGGGCAATCAATGAATAATATTTGGGGCCTGGACTTATATGTTGGTCACTCTAGGCTAGGAGTTCTTAATGTGTTGTCCATGAACTTATTTTTAAAATAACTATATTTTAGTATAATTGAATTTCTTTGTAATCTTACGAATTTTATTCTATGCATTTAAAAGCATTATTCTGAGTAGGAGTCAAAGGCTTCCTAGACTAGAGGTCTATGACAATAAAATTGAATAAGAATCATTAAAGTCAACTTAAAATAATTGAAATATGTTCTCTGCCTATCAGAACTCATGTGACAAATCAACATCAGACACTTGCTTCTGCTATTTGCTAACTGTGATTTAGTATAGATCACTTACATTCTTTGGGCCTCAAATTCCTCATTTAATGAAGAGGATTGAGAAATTGATCTTTGTTGTTCAGTCATTTCAGTCAGTTCAGTTGTGACCAGTTCTTCATTAATCCTGTTGGGGTTTTCTAGGCAAAGATCCTAGAGTGGTTTGTCATTTCCTTTTCCAATTCACTTTACAGATGATGAAAATGAGACAAAGTTAAGTGACTTGCCCAGGGTCACACAGATAGTAAGAGATAGCAAGTGCCTGAGGCCAGATTTGAATTTAGGAAAGATGAATCTTCCTGACCTCATACCTGGCATTCTATCTGCTGTGCCTCCCAGTTGACTCCAGTTGAACTCTAAGCTCCTTAAGTATCATGAACTTAAATAGCATACTTTTGAGTTGTGCATAAAGAGAGCTACCCAGCTGGAAAAGACTTCTCAGAAGTCAGTTAATATTAGAAATGTTTCTGAGTGAAGAAGTTTCATACTTGCCATGCTTCTAGTAAATAGCAATATACTTTTATTAAGTGTGAGTTTTAATTCAATTTCCTGAAGTTAGAAGACATGTAAAATTGGCATATAGTACTACTTCATATGTTGTAATAATTAGTTCTTGATTTTGACAACATTTAAGGTTTATGTAAATTGTGACATTTTAATGTTGTTGTTCAGTCATGTCTAACTCTTTGTGACCTCCATTTGGGGTTTTCTTGACAGAGATATTGGAGTACTTTGCCATTTCCTTTTCCAGTTCATTTTGCAGATGAGGAAACTGAGTCAAACAAGGTTAAGTGATCTTAACCTAGGGTCACGTAGCTAGGAAGTGTTTGAGGCCACATTTGAATTCAGGTGTTCCTGACTCCAGACCCATCTCTCTATCTACTGCATCATTTAATTGCCCCTTTATAAGTTTTAGGGGGAAATAATTCATTGTATTTTTGTGGTCTTAGGTTTTGATCCTATTGATTTTGCATTGTCGTGTTTTATTAAGTGAGATCAGTAAGTTGATAGATTTTTATAAGATAAAGAAATGTATTGTGTACAAGTTTATTTAGTGCAGCCCTTATTTTGATAATCCTTTCTCTTTTGACCTATCTTTTCCCAAAATAAGTCAGTGTCACTTTAGTGTGAGAGCATAGTGTGAAAAGGGGTGCAAAGAAAATAAAGACTTCTGTCATTTTGTGATGCTCATCATATTATTTGTGATTTAAAAAATGTGTTTTGAATTTTAGACATTTTCTTTCTGATTGAAACACTCTGGTATTGAGACTCCATACATACTTAATGGTTCTGAATAGCTTTTAAAGGAAAAACAAAAGAAAGCAAGTATATGGGATTCTTTGTATCAGTGTTAATTTTGTTTGGAAAAACCTAAATGGTTATACTCTTAAATTTCACTTCTGATTCTTTGAATTTTAATGGCTTATTTTTTCCTGTAATTTGATTCAGTAAATGTTACTGTTTTATAGGTAGTTTAGAAGAAATAGAATTTGTCAAGTACTTAATTATCACAAGATCTGTATTCAGATTTTGTTTTTGCTCTTTGCTGCTTTTGATGCTACACTTGATCTTAGCCAAAAGGTCTAGAAGTGATTCTCTGCTGCTTTTGAGAACCATGGACAAGTCATTTAACTTTTCTGATCTTAGTTTCTTTGAATAAAATAAGAAAGTTAGTTTAGAAGACTTCCGACATCCTTTTAATTAAAATCTTTGACCCTATTATTTGCTTATTTTAACTGAAGCCTTTTAAATGAAACCTTTAATGTAAATTTCTGCCAATTCCAGTTCAAGTATATGCTTTTGAAAAAGAATTGCCAAATCCTACTATAATTTCTGAATTTTGTCAAAGTAGAAATTTCAGTAGCTAGATGGGTTCAAATGTTATTCACTCTCAAATCTACATAAGCAATCCTAATTCATCTCTACCTAAATAATATCTGCAGGCATCTAAAACTTAACATGTCAAAATGGACAGTTTTTCTTGCCAATGACCCAGGTTTGCAACATAAGTTAATCTAGTGTTACCTTTTTTTCAGCCTCCATGTCCTATTCATGGCTAAGGCTTTTACCTTCTCCCTCTACCTTATCTTTTACACATGTTCTCTTCTCTCTACTTGTACAGCCTTTGTTGTGACCCCCATCACCTTTTGCTTGGAATATTACTATAGCCTCTTTGTTCTTCTTGCTTCTAGGATTCCTTCCAAATAATCTGTCTTCCACATGGCTACCAAATTGATAATCCTTTTAAAGGCCAGATCTGATCATGTCACTCCCCAGCTCAAGAAGCTTCATTGGTTCTAAGTTGCCTCTAGGATAAAATTCGGATTCTTATGTTTGATTTTCTTATTTTGTATTATACCCCTTCACTGGAATGATAGTTTAGTCAAAGTAGCCTGTTAGTTATTTTCTGCTACATGTTTTTTCATCTCTGACCTCTATGCCTTTATGAGGTGTATCCTTGCATGCTTAGGAAGCACTTCTTTTTCCACCTATTTTATTGCCCAGTTTTCTTTAAAGTACAGCTCCGATGTCAGTTGATACACAAAGTCTTTCCTGATCTCCCCACTTGTTAGTTCTTTCTTGAAATTACATTTTGTCACTTTTATGTAGTTGATGTTTATTTATTCATACATTTTATTCCCCCCACCCACCCAAGAACGTAAACAATTTGAGAGTAGAGAGTATTCAATTTTTGTCTTTGTGTCCCCAGTGCTTAATACAATGAATGTGCCTTGCACAGAGTGGATACTTGATAAATGACTGAATTGGGTATGAAACAAAGCCCAAACAAAAAACAATCCATTAACTTTAATGTTATATTCTGTCCATTAAAAACCTTACTATCTTTTCTACGTTTTGCCTTATGAAACAAATGCCTGACAAATTGTATGATATGTCATCATCAACACAAATTGGCATGTAACATAGTCATAGGCAATGATCCCAACTTGTATAGTGCATATGCAGGTACCCAACTTATGGAATTCACATCAAAATTGCATGCACTTACTTACTGAACAGCAACTCACATATATATGGCAGCACTGCATATAAAAGAAAAAGGGCAAGTCTCATGCAATATATGACATATAATACATATAACAGAATTATATTCAATAGCTAAATAGGCATATCACATGCAGCAAAACAAAACATGACCCTGTGGCAGGAGAGTATGTTACATGGCAAAGTTATAGGGAACCACTTTTACTTCTAAAATAAAACTATATAAAGGTGAACAAGTGTGATCATTTGCCTAATAGACCTGGACCTTCTTCTTCCACTAGTCTATTGTAATGGATTGTTTTGTTTCAAAGCCACCTTTTACTTAAATGCCGTTATGACTTATACCATTCATAGAAAGGATGTGTATTGTACTTCCGGAAATCCAGTGGAAGACATTATTCCTCTTTCTTCTGTATAGAAATGAAATCATAATTTGTGACACTCTTGCAGTCATTGTGGGCAATGGACCTAAGCTTACTTGTTCAATGCTGTAATTCATGAATCGATCATGTTCACTTCATAATACTATGGATAACTAGTTTACATGGATCCATTACATATCCTGGCTAAATTTCCCAATGGATTAGTTAGTTTGATTGACCTTAATATTCCACATACTTCTCTGCAGACTTTAAATGGATGGGTTATTCACATGAGAATTATTTTTTCTACATTTTATGGACCTGCTAATTAAAATCAATGACTTATTTGTATAATGTTTCAGCTAATATTTCTGAATTCAACATTCAGCAGACATTTATTAACAGTGTAACAAGTGTATCAAGGGGCAGTTAGGTGGCTCAGGGAATACAGAGCCAGGCCTGGAGACAGGAGGTCCTGGGTTCAAACTTGACCTCAGACAGCTCCTAGCAGTGGTCAAGTCACTGAACCCCTATTGCCTAGCCCTTACTACTCTTCTGCCTTGGAAATGATACTTAGTATTAATTTAAGACAGGAGGCAAGGGTTTTTATTTAAAAAAAAAAAGAGCATATCAGACTTAATGTGAATGTACTGTTTAAATCAGACAGATGATGTCTGCAATGAGTTCTAATTTTTATAAGAGGATGAGATACCAAAAAAGAGAATGCATGATCAACTTAAGTGAAATGAACAGAATTTTTTTGTTATAATATATACTAAATATATGTAGAATGTATTTTCCCCTTAAAAGTAAGTGATCAAATGCCTTCCTTGTATTTGGTTTATATACCCATATTTAACCTCCATGTACTATTCTTAGTGTCTTGCTTCATGATTTTTTCTGCTAAATTAAAAATCTTACTTGTGTCAACTTGTCTTATTCCCAAAGACCTGTTTGCAAATTGTTTTATGTTTTTAACATTGTCATCTAACTCATTCATGAACTTTCTGCATAATTTTACAAACATGAATGCAAATAAAAAATATACAATGGATACTTGTCAATGTTAATGATGAAAACGGTCAGTTAGGAGATTCATGGTTTAGGACAGTAATGGCAAACCTATGACATGCATGTCAGCACTGACACGTGTAGCCATTTTCAATGACATGCAGCCACAAACAGAGAAGTATGGGGCCTCATGCCGAGGATGAAACATTTGCTGTAGTGTAGACACTCTTTGCACTATAGATGACTATTCTACCTATATTAATTTACCTATTGTGGTTTATTAAATACAGCTATATATTACAATCATAAATTTTTGTTATTTAAACTATAAATATCGTGAAATCATGGTTTGTTTCCTCGAAGTGACACACCACCTGAGTTATGCTCGTTTTTTTGGCAAATTTTGACACACCAAGATCAGAAGGTTGCCCATCACTAGTTTAGGACAGGATGGTACAGACGAGATGCTTATGCTTTGGGGGTGGGGAAAGGTGGAAACAAATAGCAAGTGACCTGTGTTCTTCATAGCACCATTGATTTAGGTCTTTAAGGAAATTTGAATTATTTAGTTCAATCCCCCACTTGTCAAATGAGAAAAATGAGATGTGCAACTTTTGACTTCTTAGTGTTAATCAGAGCAGCAAACTATAATAAAAGCACCAATTTACATGACAGCCTTTTCAGTATTTATTGCCCAATGATTTCTAATCCCAAATCAGGGCCCATAATTTAGTCAGCCTTTAAAGGAAGCTCCTGGCAGAAATGTTTGGAAAAACATAGGTAAGACATGTTCTTATTACATTAAATTACTCTGACAGTAAAGTCACAGAACATTGTATCACTACAAAAACAGTAGCATATATACATCTTAGGCACAAACTAATGGCATTATTAATATTATGAATTATTATTAAAGATGCCCTACTTTAGTTCCTCACTGATGATAAGGCCAAGAGATGGTAAGCATTTGTATAGAAGATAGCCATAGTAACTCACCTCGATTTACCATTTGTGAGATTACAAAAAGCTTGCCTGCTACGTATCGAGATACAGTGTATCCCTCTTTTCTGAACCAGTCCTGCTACTGACTAGCTCTGAGACCTTAGACAAATCATTTAACTTTCTGTCCTTATTAAAAGAAAGGCATTGGTACTCTTTACAATTCTTTGAATGTGTCAGGGCTTGGCCCACTGAACCTACTCAGGCCAAAATTGTGCAAAAGTAAATAGGTCCAGGAGAAGTGAGTCCATAGACCAGAGACATGAAGTGAAGTGATCTGGCCCATCAGAAGCACCCCAGTCCTCCCTCTGTTGTACACTAGGGCCCTTGTGTCTTAAATACCCATCATTTAGTGTCTGCAGAAGCAAAATTAATAGAAGGTAGGCAGCTGTGGAGGAAGCTCTGTGCATGACTAGGCTAGATGAGTAAATGCAATGTATTCTGCCCTAAACATCTTTGTTTTAATGTGCCAGAATAGACTTTTTGTTGACCCTGGCCATTTTCTGTTAACTTTGCTTGTGTAGAAACAGAACGATAAATGTTTAAGTAACTAAGGCACAATAGAGTGAGGGCTGTGTGCTGGAACTAATTGGCTCAGGCTTGAATAGGTGATTAATTTTCAGTGTGAACTAAGATCAGTAAGTGCTATAAATCAGAGGTTGATTTATTCTTTTATTGATAAGAAAGTGAAGGAAAAAAGTTAGTAATGAAGATTAAACTTAAAAATGTTTTGTGTTGGAGGGAAACAAGGTAGAACAGTGGATAGAGTGCCAGGCATGGAGTCCAGAGAACCTGAGTTAAATCTGGCCTCAGACACAAGCTTTGTGACCCTGGGCAAGTCCCTTAACCCCCATTGCCTAGCCCTTGTTGCTCTTCTGCCTTAGAACCAATAAAATATTGGTTCTAAGACAGAAGGTAAGGGTTATTTTAAAAAAAAGTATGTACACATTTTATCTTCCCTGAACATTTACCACTACATTCCTCTGGATAAGATCCTTAGTCAAGGGATCTGTATTGGCTACAGTTGTGAGAGCAGGCTCCGTCATGATTTTAATATGGGTAGAGATGAGAGGAGAGAGGTGTTTTTAGAGGGAGTTGTAGGGTGAGCTTGAAGGATGGTGGTAGTTAGGTTTTCAGATAAGTTTAGTATTTGCTCATGTTATTTCTTTCTCTTCTGGTATTTCTATTAAATGCTTTCACCTGGTCAGTTCAGCAGACCCTTTCCTCCCAATTCTCAACTACCTACATAAAATTTTTTAGAGACAAATATGGAGTAATTTCCTCATTCCTTCTTAATGTAGCATTTCTTTGTGAATATCTCAAAATAGCACTGACCCAGTTTGGCTATTATTTCATTTGGGAAATTAATTTAGACTCTAACTAAGATAATTTCTGTTAGCATGTATTTTAAGATTTCCTCTACTTTTTTGAATGAATTATGCCCTCATTGTAGTTGATGAAGCTACACTATACTTTGAGACAGAGAAGCTATTCAGTAGTTATTGCTTCCTTTTTCATAAGAAATGATCAGGACACTCAACACTGGACTATTCCTCCTTTAAACAGAAAACCAAAGTCATATGAGGCCCATGCAGCTTAGCATGTTCTCTATCCCACTCTATCCTTCTGCTGTCATTTGCTATCCATTCAGGCAATCGGTTCTCTGACTCAAACAGATGTGTTAAAATGGAGGGGTGACTAATTCAGTCCTTGAAGAATAGTTGGTGAAGAGAATAGATAGCTTCACTTCTTGGACTTCCTTGTCATGAAATTGCTGCTTAAAGATGTGTGGTAGAGAGCATGCCTTTCCTGTTACCATATATGTATCTGATTTCCCTCGCTGTACCTACATGTGTATGTAGGGCTTCATGTGCCTACATGAACAAATTCTATGTAACTAATTCCTTATGTGTTAAATCTAAAGCAAATATATGGAATTTGTGTATTATGTATAGCATTTGTATTTGCCTAATTTGAATGAGATGTCATATTTGTTTATTTTAAAACTTCATAAATCACCTATGAAAGATTTATGAAGGAAAATGCTATTCACTTTCACAGAAGAACTGATATATCAAAGTATGTATTGTAAAAGTTGGCTTCTCTAATATAGGGTTGGGAGGGAGGAAGACAGCTTGAAACTAAAAATGTAACAAGAAGATAAAATAAATATTAAAAAAAAACCTTTATGAACCTGTGAGCTGATTAATGTGGAAATTCCCTTCTCTGGTGCACATTACAGCCCATACATGCCTTTTCATCCTGTGTGGTTCTTTTTCGTGTCCTCCCATAAATTTACTATAGAATATGATATGCTTCCAACACACTTAAGAAATTTTCCTGGGTCAAGGATTCTTGACCCTGGGGTATATGAGCTTGTATTTCGATAGGTCTATTTCAATGTAATGGCTTCCTTTGCAATCCTATATATTTCATGTATTTAAAAACATGATCCTCAAAAGAGTCAATAGGCCTTACAAGACTGCCAAGAAGGTAAAGAAACCCTACTCAAAGTCTTTTAACATATAGATCCATCTTGTCCCTTGGGTCACCTGCAGTTCTGGTTCTTTGGAGATTTGATGTTTCACAATCCATATATGCATATAATATTTGAACATTTGAATCTCTTTTTACTTTTGTTCATAGTTTTAGATTCTTCTATAATTTTAAATTCCCAAACAAGTATCTATGCATTTTTTTAGCAGAATAGTTTGTTTTGATCTAACCCACCTCTTTTTTTCCCTCTCAGCATTGAAATCTATATACCACTTTTCCCTAGAATTGAATTTTTAAATTAATGGCCTGTCATCCAACTTGTCTTATTTTCATTTATATGACTATATTTGCAATAACCTGATAGTATGTATGCATTTTTTAAGAAAAAACTTGAAATTACTTTTATAACCAGCAATCAAATATAATTTTAAATATTATCAAATAAAATTTCATTTTATTTCACTTTAATCTTCAAAATGTTTTCTAACTTTTTTTTGTAGTGAAGGGAGGGCCCCTGAGGCCAGAGACATTAGGAATTGTTTGTCTTTTGATAGTATTTCTTCATGCTGAATTTATGTCACTCAGAAAAAATATACTTTTGAGGAGGCCATTTTTTGATCTCATGCTATAATTTTTTTGGAGGGAGACTTGATCTCTCTGTTCCTATCCATAACAAGAAAGTGCAATGGCCACTCATGGACCCAATGCATGTACTGATTGATAAAGAAACTTTAACCATCATTTTTTTTTTTTACCTAAGCTGAAAATTTACCTTTTGTTAGTTTGATGGCTCTCTCCACTCAAGGGGGCTCTTCACTATTTTGGTGTTTACACCAGATCAGCTTTAGACCTACTACTACTTGGAACTTCCAAACTCAAATGAACCACCAATCTTAGCCTCTCCAGTTGGAGGGACTACAAGTGTGCACTACTACAACTATCTTTAAATTCCACACCTTTCTAAAGAATATTACATCATTATAGAACATTACAAATAATTTTAACTTAATACTCTTACTGAATTTACATTCCCAAGCCCCCAGGATATTTAACGGCTAACCTGGGACCCTTGTTTTTACTTACAGAAAAAAAACAAAGGACCAGGCTGATCTGGGTTCCTCCTCCTGGGATGATTCTCCTGTTGTTCTCTTTTCTTGTTAAAGTTAGAGGTTATCTGGTCTCCAAAGGAAACCAAACTGGTGAATCTTGATTGAGGTGGTTCTAATTTTCTAGCCCAGATTTCTGGAGTTGACACCCATCAAACAATTAGAATTCCTTACTTGCCAGAGAGGGGTGTGATTTGTCACACCTGTAGGCCAACCCACTTTCCCTAGCTGCAGACTAATCTTATCACTTGAAGATTACTCTCCAGAGGAGGAAATAATAGGGAAAGAGCTGAGGTAACTCTTAACCTACCTCCTTAT
This sequence comes from Gracilinanus agilis, assembly GCF_016433145.1. NCBI lineage: Eukaryota > Metazoa > Chordata > Mammalia > Didelphimorphia > Didelphidae > Gracilinanus > Gracilinanus agilis. Next base: position 449,797,056 of record NC_058132.1, read on the forward strand.
TAAAGTACCTACCCATTGGTGTTGTTTTACCTTTTCCAAGGGAGGTTCAAATGATGTACTGTTAGGCCAATCAAAAGGAAGACACACACCTAGGTTTAAAAGACCCTGTTGGCCATTGGTCATTGAGAGGGCCATTGATCTCTTTTTTTGGTTATTGCTATCCTAAATTGTTCATACTCAGGTCTCTGGCTTTTTTGATTGAGATGACCAGGATGACGCTTTTTACTGATAGTTTACTTTCATTGTTTTATAAATATTATCTTGTCTTGGAAGGAAAAAAAAACTTGTTATCTTCTTGTGGAAGGCAAAAATAATAATCTTAGAGGATTTTTAAAAAGTAATAATTCATTATAGATTGATATAACATTCTAATAGAATGTCTTTTACCAGGACTTTCTGATTTCTCTTTTTAAATTGACCAATTTTGTACATCTTTTGCATCAACTGTATCTCAAATTTCATCATACAAATTATCAATGGTTAATTAAAAACTATCAGTTATCCATGAATATTTAAGGGAGTATTTCTAGTGGAATTCATGAGTAAACTTCCAATAACTAAAATGGGACAAAAGTACAAGATGTTCCAGAAGTCTTAATTCAGTTTTAAATTTTAATAGTTTAAAACTAATTGTGGAAAAATATAGAGAATATATTAACATAATAGAATGGTCTGCAAATAACTTTTACATTTCAGGATAATAAAATTAATTTCAATTTTGATATCAGGTTTCTAGAATTTAAAAAATGACTATACTTAGATTTTGCCAATTTGTGTATAGTTTACCATGATAAATACATTATACATTAAAAATGAACATATAGGGGGCAGCTGGGTAGCTCAGTGGATTGAGAGCCAGGCCTAGAGACGGGAGGTCCTAGGTTCAAATCCGGCCTCAGACACTTCCCAGCTGTGTGACCCTGGGCAAGTCACTTGACCCCCATTGCCTACCCTTACCACTCTTCCACCTATAAGTCAATACACAGAAGTTAAGGGTTTAAAATTAAAAAAAAAATGAATATATACTCTAAAATATTTAAAGAATTAACCTTTATCTGGTCCTTTATGTTTGCCTTATAGTTTTTCAGTTTGTATATCTCACTTCTCCTACCAATGTCTGTCATATATGATGAAGTTGATGCATGAATTACCAGAGCTACCTCAGTGTTTGGGAGGCTCCAAAAGAAAGTGTGGGAAAGAAAAGGTATTAGACTGCCTACCAAACTGAAGGTCTAGAGAGGTTTTGTGTTCACTGCAATGCCGTATGCCTGTGAAACCTGGATGTGTATCATCTTGCCTTGCCAGGAAACTGAATCTGGGCATTTTCACTGGCTGTTCACCACATCTGGAATGCTCCAGCTCCTCATCTCTGCCTCCTAGATCACCTAACTTTTTTCAAGTACCAGCTAAAATCTCAACTTCCTGAAGATTCATATTCTTTCTTAACTCCAGTGCTTTCTCTTTGTTGATTATTTCCAATTCATTCTGTATGTAGCTTGTTTGTAAATTATCTTCCCTATTTGATTTTGAACTGTTTAGTGTATCCCCTGTGTTTTGCATATCTTGGCACTAATAGGTGCTTAGTAAATACTTTTTGGGGCAACTAGGTGGCTCAGTGGATAGAGTACTAGGCTGGGAGATGAGGTTCTGGGTTCAAATTTTACCTTAGGTACTTGTATCTTGGGCAAGTCATTTAAATCCCAGTTGCCTACTCCTTAAAACTTTTCTGTTTTGGAACCTATATTTAATGATTCTAAGACAGAAGGTAAGGGTTTAAAAAAATACTTCTAGACTGAACTTTAAATTCTCAATGCCTCAGGCAAGTCTTAGAGAGATTTCAGAATAGTTGCTCAATCACATATGTGATAAGAATTTTTTCATAGGGAGTTCCTTACACAAGTGAAAAATTACAGTTTTGAACAAAAATATCATGAAATATATTTTCTATCAGCATAAGAATATAGTTTGTTATAATCTAATTAGTGGTTGTATTTTTTTACAACAAGTAACAAAATGTTTTGAATTTTAAATTGGCTAATTTTGGAGAGGTCAGGTAAAACTTTAACTCCCTGACCTTCATTGTCTAACCTATAAATGGAACTTGGAACTAGGAAAACGCCCTAGCTGGAAAAAAAGTACTATTATGTGCTAAATTAGTCAAAAGAAAAGCAAAGTTGTAGTAATGTTTATTGTATTTCATTGTTTTAAATAGTCAGATAAGAATCTTGCTTAACAATGATGTATATATTATACTACAAAGAAAATATCTTACAATGTTTGCACTGCATTAATATGCCATTCTAAAGTTGTAGATAGAGTTATTTTTACTAATTTATGCTTTTTATACAAATTATTTTCTTTACTTTTATTTTTAATGCAATTTTATTCTATAACCTAGGCTAACTTCATCAATTACATATAATTTGAATTTTATTCTATTTAGTACCTAACTAGTTCTAGATATACTGCTTTGATTCAACAAGAATTAGAGAAAACTTAGCTGACAAATGAAGTGAAAAGTGTTAGGATATAAATGTGTGTTGAAAATAAAATTTAGCTTGTTATTTTAATTGTTTTCAGTTGTGTCCAACTCTTCACGACTCCATTTGGAGTTTACTTGGCAAAAATACTGGAGTATCTTTGTTGCCATTTCTTCCTCCAGCTCATTTTACAGATGAGGAAATGGGGTCAAATGGGATGAAGTACCTTAACCAGAGTCAAACAGCTTGTACATATCTGGGGCTGGATTTGAACTCATGAAGATGAGTTTTCCTGATTCCAGTCCTATTGCTTTAGTCACTGGGTCACCTAATTGCCCCTTTGGAAGCATCATTTATCATTCTGGAATATAATCTTGAACTTGAAAGACATTTGTTTGGGTATACTATCATTTAAAACAACTTTTGTTTCCATGGCATGTCTTTTTAAGATCTAAGTTAGTTAATTACTTGTGAAGTCATGCTGTTCTTTGTTTTATTTTTTTTTAATACATATTCACATCCTCCATTGGAATGGTTTGTGTCATGAGTAAATAAGTACTTATCAGAATCTTGATCTTTACTCCCCAGTAGAATTTTAGGATATTTGTCTTTTCTATGAACTCTTAAATACTCTGTTATAAAACTTAGGGTGTGTTTTAGAACATGCTTAGCTTTTCTTTACTTACTCATTATGAATGTTAGAAATGAATTTCAGTGTCTTTTAGGAATTTTGCAAGTTCTGAATGTATCTAATTATATCATAATAGTTTCCAAAAGAAGAATTTGCTGAAATATAGATAAACTATATTATTTTACTTATCACGCAAATCTAGTTGTGGCATTAGGAAAAACAAATTAATCTAGCATGACCTGTTTTTGATGAAGCTATGCTTGCTCTTCATGAACACCACTTCTTTTCTGTAATTGTTCATTAACCATCCTGAATTATTGATGGTGACTTAGTGATCACATCTATTAAGTTATTTTAACATATATAAGATACATACAGAAAAAGTGAAAGAATTGGATAAGTTAAGATTTTACTAGATCTAAGTTTTCAGATCTCGACAGGATTGTGGGAAGTGGTGGTATGTCAGGGCCTGGAAAGGTATAGAGTCCTTCTAGACACCCCAGTAAAACTTGAAAAAGGCAACTGAAGGAACAGTAAAAGTGAAGAGAAGCTATAAGCTCTTCTGTCCAGTCTAGTAGTACCCAAAAAGAGTGCCAAAAGCCTTTCGAAGCTCTAAGCAAGACAAGGCAGTATTCAATTAAGCCTATGAACTTGGCCACTTTTCTAGGCCAGGGCCCAGGCTGCCTTTCCTGAGACACAGCAAGAGAATTGAAAAGTCAGCAGCTCACAGACCTGGAGCAGGAAGAAGAACCAAATGCATATTCCAGGACTTGGGAAAATGCCTGGAAAGCAATGGTGCTTTGAGGCTTTGCAGAATACCTGCTACCAGCATAACTAATGTCTGGTTGGTTCCTATCAGGCTCAAAGCAGGAGATGGAGTGAACTCTGGATTTGGAATTCTGCAAGAGATCAAAACAGAAGAGGACAAAGCCAAAATCCAAGATAAGCCATTAGGAGGCTTGGCCAAAACCCATGAATTCTTGCAGAAATCAGCTCCTATTCTTAATCATCATATTGAAGACAAAGGTGGAAATATAGAATAGATCAGATTAAACTGAAGTACAGGCTGAACACAATGAAGAAATATTATGGATTGAGAATTCAAGAGATAATTTCAAAAGAAGAGAGTACTACAAAATAAGTCCAGTGAGATCTTCAGAGGGAAAAAAATGTCTTGGCCACATGGACTCCAAAAATATCTGGGAGGAATGAAGCAAAAGAAAGCTTTACTCATACAAATTACATGCCCATCCACAAACACAGAGTCTGAGGGGTGAGTTTAAAATGAAGAACCAGATGAATGAGGAAATAGTTACAAGCAAAACAAAATCAAGCATATATGAGAGTGGTTTGGGATATAGAGAATAAAAGGGAAATGCTGGAAAGAAAGAAGATAGAAAGGAAGGAAAGAAAAATAAAAACCTAAAATTGGGGGTAGAAGTAAGGGAGGAGGGTCGGCAGAGAAGAAAATAAGACTTCAATTATAAGTAAATGATGTTAAGCAAAATCCTCTTCTGGCACCTTCTTTTAAAGAGGGATGGTTGGGAATGAATAAAAGAAGAGTGCAAGATAACAAGGATCAAGGGAAATAGAGAGTTAATAATCATAATAGTGACTGTAAGTTGGATAAAATCACTTCTAAGAAGAGAGAAACTAGTCACAATGGATTACATTTGAAAGCAGAATCCATCAGTAGCTTGTTGGTTGTCCTTGTTTTTGAAGAACAAACTCACAAGGAAGACAAGGGTAGCAGCTATGATTTCAGACAAAGCAACAGTAAAAATAGACACCAAAGTAAGAGAAGTGGGAAAACAGCATCATGCTTAAATAATAGATACCAAAGTAATGTTAATATTTAACATAATATAACATATCTCTAAACACTTCCATTAACAAGAGATAAAAGATCAATTGAACATGCAACTAAAATAAACTAAAAAGGCAATAAATAAAAAAACTCCCAATTAAACATCAAAGTAGAAATTCTGAAAATCAAATATAAGCAGAATCAAAAGCAAGAAATCCATTTAATTGATAAATAAAATTTTAAATTAATAAAATAGATCAATAGGTAGCTAGTCATATTTTTAAATCAGAAGAAAACAAAATTGTGTTAAAAATGAAAAACAATTACAGGAATTAAAGATAAAATAAAGGAAACTACCAGAAATTATTTTGCCCAATTATATGCCAACAAAACTAATAAGTTAGATGAAGAGGATGAATATAAGAATATAAAATAAATGAATTAATAATGTATACATAGACAAACCTTAGTACTATGAATAGCTAACCAAATATTGGAAAAATAATTTTTTTTCTTTCGGTGATACAAATATGACTTTGATACCTAAATCAAAGAGGCAAAGCAGGGAAAAAAAGTATTGATTATTTGCTCTATAAACATTAATTCAAAAATATTTTTAAAAATTAGCAGAGAGGCTATACCAATACATTAAAAAATTAAACTCCGTGACTGTTAGAGTTATGCCATAAATGTAAATTTCATTCCATAAACGAAATGTGATAAATGTGATTGATTGTATTAGCAATAAGAATTATAAAAGGAACATGAAAGCAGTAGAGAGTGAAAAAGCTTTTTGTCAAAGTCCAAAACTTATTTCTGTTACCCTTTGCCCCACCAAACTGCATGTGAATAAATGCAGCTTTCAAGGGAAGCAGTATCTATTTTATATCGAGGCTCTCCCCCCCCAAAAAAAAATTGATGAACTGTATGTAATGGACAAAGACTAGAAAGACTTTACAATATGATTAGAGGTAAAAACAAAGATGTGTATTATCACTATTATTATTTGATAATAGGTCTAGAAATGCTAACCATAGCTTTACAAGGAAAAGAAGATGAGGTAATAAGCATAGGCAGAGAAGACACACAATTATCACTTTTTGCAGATGATATATAATGAAATATTATTGCACCATAAGAAATGATGAAAAGGCTGATTTCAGAGAAAGCTGGGAAGAATTGTATGAACTGATGAGGAATGATGTGAAAAGAATCAGAACAGTTTATACAATACCAACAACACCATAAAGAAAACAGTGTGGAAAGGCTTGAAAATTTTAATCAATGCAATGGCCATCCATGTTTCCAGAGGAGCAATGGTGATGCATAATACACCCCTCCCTGACAATGAGATGATGGGCTCAAGATATACATTTTCACATATGATCAATGGAAGAGCTGGTTTTAACTATGCGTAATTGTTACAGGTGGTTTTTTTTTTCTCTTTTTCATTGGGAGTTTGTGTCTAGAAGGAAGAGGGAAGGCAGGAATATTAAGAAAAAAGCTAAAACATAGTCACTGAAGCATTTTCTTAATACACTGAATATAATAGAAGGCCAGAAAGAACCACTGACATGAAGGATGGTATGGAAAGATACATGTTAAATTTAGTTCAATGAAAAAAAATACAGAATAGTGATTACAATTTTATTTATAATCTTCCTGTTTTTCTATGCATATAGAAATATTTGTTTTATTTTTAAGTTAAGAATGAATAGCACATAAAATTTGAAAATAAATGAAAAAAATATAATTAGAAAAGGAATCTTCATAGTGGTGACAAATAACTACTTTTTATGCAGAAAGAACATTTTTAATAATAGAACAAGGATGTTTATGGTTATTTATTTACAATCTTATTCATTTAGTCTGCATACTATACATTATGGGTCCCAGAATTAAAATATAAAATGAATCTGTTTGTAGACAATTGCATATTTTAATTAAACTATCTACCAAATCTTTTAACAACTGCTACTTTCTCCAGTTGTATCATTGTTATGATACTGGCGATCAGTAAAGCAATGTATAGACTGGAAAAAATGATTAAAGCTAATACTTTCAAATTTATGAAGTTGATTTAAATTCAAATTAGTATTTTCTTGATAGGATATTTGGTAAATGAATCAGTGATATGTGATGGAAACAAATATTTATTTTCAATTAAATTATAATGAATATGATTTATATGTTGTATTGATTTCAATTAAATTTTTTTTTGTGGTTTTTATTTTTCAGTCCTGCAAAAGAGCCTGTCATTATAAGTCAGAAAAAGGAAAATGCATCTTCAACAGAGCCAGTAAAGGTATAGTTAAAAATGTGTGAGTGATAGTAGGGAGATAGAGGGAGTAGGATATATTATGCTTTTTATATTTTCTCCTATTAAGTTTCTCAGATTATAAGATATTTTGTTTTGGATTTTAGTCCAAGTTGTGTTTTCTATGGTTATATGAAAGATAATGCTAGGAAAAAAGCACCAAGGAGATTAAAAGTAATTTTTCAATTGGATTTTTCTCAAAAATAAAAGATAATGTATTAAAATATTTTTCTGTGAAGAATTCTGAAGAATTTATAAGGCAGTTCATATGAAGATTAACTCAGTTAATTCAATGCAAGAATGTATAGTTATAACCAGGAATTTTTCACTTGAGGCAAAACCATTTGGGTATCTCTTATTCCTGGCTTTTCACTTTGAGAAGCAAAAAGAACAGTTGGAGATAGGGACTAATGGAAGCAGAAGACAAAGTGGGAGGGGAAGGAACTTTCAAGTTGATCTAGAAAGTATGAAATATTTCTGTTGATTGAGGGCTTCCTATAAAGACAGGACACTTCAGGATCCTTTCTCTCTGGGAACATAATTCCAGAGCTGGATGGCTCTGAGAATAAGGTGTACTTTGGTAAATCTTATTCTTTACCAGAGAGAGAGGTTCTTAATGGGGTACACCAAAACTCTGGCAAGAGATCAGGATTCTTTGGAGTGAGAGAATTATTTCTTTTGATGAGAGGTCAGTGTAATTTCAGTTGATCAGGTGCCACCTAGGTAAAATGGGTATAGGCTAATTTTTCTAGAGGATCGGTGGGGAAGGTTATATGTCTTTCAAAGCAGTATTTAGACTGCCAATAGAAAAAGTCTCTCTAGGGGAAATATCCTTCCTCCCCAGTTGGTAGTGCTTGCATAAAAGCCTCTTTTGGGTTACCCTTGTTGCTTCACTGATGGTACTCGTCTTGTAGGAATTTCCTTGTGAAGCAGGTAGTTACAAGGGAGAGTTCTGTTGGTTGTGGGGAGTGGGGTAGGGAGAAAAAACAACCCTGGGAGTGAGAGTGATGTGCTTTAAAATAAAAATTTTAATAGAAGACAAAGGAAAAGTAATCAAAGGTAGTTTATAAAAACTGATTCATACTAGATTCTGAGAAAATTAGATTGCCAAGAAAATTTGGAAGTTCTGTTTTGTAACAGTTCACAGTGTCTTAGACAAGAAGTATCAAACTCATGGGAGCAAAACTTCCTAGTGGGGTGGAATCAGATTAAAATATAACTGAGAAATGTTTATCAAAATAAGCAAAAAATAAAATACAGCATAGATAATTCTGGCTTATAGTTTTTTTAAGGCAATCTCCCAGCAGATATCTGTTTCTGTTTGAGTTTTACACCACTGTTTTAGACCATCCTCTTTCTTGTTCTTCGTACAATGAAATATTTGTGTTTAAGTTCACAATAAAAAGAAAGTTTATTAAAATCCATTAAAGATGAAAAAAAAGCGCCAGCTAGGTGTCTCAGTGGATAGAGTCAGTCCAAAAAAATCCTTGGGCAGTATGGGTGTGTCAGGCCCACAAACTCATGAAGAGTCTGATACAACTGAAAAATAAAAAATTCCAGGTCTAAGAGTATGAGAAGCAGTGATGTAGTGGACCAAGAGCTGGCCTGAAAGCCTGGAAGATCTGAGGCCCAGTCCTATCTCTGCACAGACTGGCTATGTGACTCTGAGCAAATGTTTCATGTCTCATATATTTCTTATTAGGGAAAAAAGATCCTTGAGGTCATGGACTTTTTCAGTTTTGTCTCTGGTATCTCCAAGATCTAGTACAGTGCCAGAGTAGTCACTTAATAGATCCTGGCTGTTTGATTGATGGATTCATGAATGGCCCCAGCTGACCTCCCTAAGGCTATAAGTTGCTGAAGACTTGTGGATCCTCACTGACTGAGGGAGATGTCTGGTGTTTTATTCTTTTCTTTTTTTTTTTTTTAACCTTGGAGTTCCCTACACCAGGGATATCCCAAGTCTGAACATTAAATACCAAGTAAACTAAATCATAGTAAACACACATGCAGTGATTGTACATAACATTCACTAAAATTCCTGTTTAAATCTGTCATCAGTACCTTTAAAAAATACACAGGGCTATGAGATGAATGAAGCAATGCAGTATGAACCACGAGTATTCCCCATCATATCCTGAAATGAACTCCTAGATGACAAAGTGTATTTTATTCTTAATGGAATTAGGAGTTTGTTTCATGTCAAATCCTACCTCTGACTGACCCAGTTTTTTATCCTCTGTCATGATGTAATGGATAGAGAGCCAGCCAGGAAGACAGATTCTGGTCCCACCTCTGACATGTGGTGGCTACATGACCTGGGACAAGTCACTTGGCTTTACTTTCTGTGACTTGTTAAGAGTTTCCTCACCTGGGAGTTCTTTATATCTTGACACACAAGTTTAATTAGTTCCAAGACAAAGCTTGTAACTCAATTTGCTCATGTGTCAAATTGAATTTCCCCTTCCAGCTCCCCAAAAAACTTTCCATGGAAGTTTGTTTCCTTCCTCCCTTTCAGAATGTTTCAATAATGTGTGAAATAAGTCGTTAACACAGCTCTAACACACAACCTATTGCAACTTTTTCTGGGTGTGTCTTTTCAATAAACTTTAATTTTTCCCAAATCCTCAACATATCTCACTTGTACTGATTACCTCATCTACCTCAGGTTCCTCCCCACTAATTTCCTGCAAAACCTCCATATGTTGCTGCTGTAACTCCTTCAGTTCCTCCATTGTCAGTTCCTAGCTATGCTTCTTGACAAGGTCATCAGTGTCAAGGAAAAGCAATTCAATACAGATGCTCTCGCAGCCAGCTAAACACTGAACTAAAGGAGACAGCCTTGTGTAATTTGTGAGACTGAAATATTCAGCAGGCTGTTTAGTGGAGGGTGGCAGAAGCTTGTGATTCAAGTATCTGATCATGACTACTCATATCTCAAATTGCTTGTGACTTGAGGTCTTCATGTATCAAGGTACTGCTGTGCAAATAAATCACTAGTTTCCTTTATGTAATCTTAAGTGAATGTGGAATGGAGGCTGTTCTTATTGGGTAGATAAAGAGTGAAGCACCACAAGGGAGCTAGTGGGATAGATCCTAATATTCCTGTTTCTGTTCTAAGGAAACTAGGATTCAAGGACTTGTTAGCTCAGCATAACATACCAAAATTACTTTTGATTCATCATAATTCATGTCTCATTCTTAAAGAGAGTAAACTAGTTATTGCATGTAAATTGTATACTTTGGGGGAAATGATAAACTTTGTTTTTGCACCATGAAGTAAATTCAAAAAAATGTTGCTGGACAATGGAAAATTATATTTTAGGGGTAAGTAGGTGGCTAAGTGGATAGAGAGCCAGGCCTGGAGACATGATGTCCTGTATTCAAATGGGACCCAAGACACTGCCTGGGCAAATCACTTAACCCTAAAAGCTCAGTCCTTAGTGCTCTTCTGCCATGGATTCAATACCGAGTATTGATTCTAAGACAGAAGGTAATTATTTTTTTAAAAATCTCTGTGACATCTCTGAATATTCATTCTTACTTCACAAATCTAATCATTTGGCAAATCTTGTCATTTCTATTTCCACATCTTTCTTGTGTCCCTTTCATATAGTCATCACCTTTCACACAGGCTACTGCTAGACAGTCTTTACCACACTTGTGGACTTGATTTGGGACTGATTCTTAATATCAATTCTAAGACCAAAAGTAAGAGTTTAAAAAAGAGAAAATTATATTTTAAGAATGTTTTACTTAGTTTGGGATCAGGGCTATTTATTAATTGATAGTTTATATTACTTCTTATTCTAATAACTTAGATTATTAGATATAAATATAGCTATAATAGCTAATATAGCTAAAAAGCTAATATAATGGAATGTGTTAAATTTTTTAATACATTTTTTGAAAGATGTATGTATAATATAATAATGTCTGTATAATATAATAATGTATGTATTATATAGATGTATATATATGTACATATATAATAGAATAATATAATAAGAAAAGTCCTCTAGCCACATATGGCTGGCAGTTCCCTTACCAAACCGGCTTTGAGCTATGGCTCATGCACCCTTTTTGTTTTCAGTTCCCAGCCAAAAAGATCTCTCTTCCTCTTTTTCCAGTTCCAATTTATCCTCCTTGTGATGTTTCTTTTCAAAGACCCTCCAATTGGAGGACTCTGACTTCACTCGGAGCAAGAGGTGGGTCTTCTGGATGCCAACAAATTATGAGGAACAGAGACAAGTGTCTTCTGTGGAAGCCAGGAGTCCTCTAGTTTGGCCTTTAGATGGCAGGGAAGTGTGCACACTGAGGCTATCTTAAGTAGTTTGTTGACAGATAAGCAACAAGCTTTGTTTGTTCTTAATTTAATCAAAAGGTGTGTTGAATTGTAACTTAATTCAGTCAGAGAGTGGGGTATTTCAAACTTAGTATCAAAACTCCCTTTTTAAAAATCCAAGTTTAACCAGAAAAAGAGTAAGGGTTTGTGTTAATTTTTCACCCATTTTTCTATCTGAGAGTCAATTTCCTCTCCAAAGTAAGTTGATTTATTTTTGACAGCTTTTGTAAAAGTGCATCTTGGAAAGAAACTAAGTTATCATCAATTAAATGATTATTAAGCTCTTACTTTGTGCTTAATTAGCACTGGATGAAGTTCTAGAGCTATAAAGAAGAAATGGAAATGATCCCTACCCTCAAAAAGCCTACATTCAAATGAAGGAGACAACTTACAATATTTATAGATGCATTCAAGAGATATTCAGAATGTACATACCAGGTGACCTTAGAGGGAAGGTACTAACTAGCACTTAGGAGAACTGGAAAAAGATGTTTCAGTTGTCTTAGGGCAGTGATGGGCAAACTTTGTAAAGAGGGGGCCAAAGGAAAGGAAATGCTCATCTGTCAGTCTGTTTCTAAGGCAACTCTTTGGAAGTCTCATTGCATTGTATTCGTCAGATTAGGAATAATGTTTCCTGGCTGGATAGAACATTTCAGGGGGTTGCATCGGACCCTCAGGCCATAGTTTGCCCATCACTGTCTTAGGGGAAAAAAGCCATGGATTCTAAGAGGTGGAAGTAGGAAAGGAGAGAATTCCAGGCATTTGAGACAATCAAAGGCTAGTATGGCTTGTCTGTAATGTGCATGGACATGAGTGATGTGTAACTTCTGAAAAGATGGGAAGGGCCTGGGTTTAAAGAGCTTTGATCCTAGAAGTAAATCAAGGCTACTGGAGTTTATTGAATGTATGTGGGTAGGATGGGAAGGAGGATGAGAAATGACATGCTGCCCTTAGAGCTGCCCTTGAGGAGAAACATTTTGGCATCTGTGTAGAAGATGGAGTGGAATGACTGCAGACTGGGAGACCAATTAGGAGGCTGTTGCAGTAGGCTGGGTGAGAGGCGATGACTATATGAAAGGGGCACATCGGAGAAATGTGGAAATAGAAATGAAAAAAAATTGGCAAATAATTAGATTTGTGGAGTGAGAATGATGACTCAGAAATGTCAGAGGTTTTTTTTTTTTTTTTAAACCTTTCTGTCTTAGAATCAATACCTAGGATTGGTAAGGACTAGTTGGTGGAGGTTAAGTAATTTGCCCCAGTTTTAGACAGCTGGTCAATGTCTGAGGCCAAATTTGAATCCATGACGTCCTGTCTCCAGGCCTGGTGCTGTACCCACTAAGTCACCTAACTGCCCCGTGACACAGAACTTGTAAACTTGGGTGACTGGAAGGATGGTGGTACCCCTGGCAGGAGTAGCGAAGTTTGGAAGAGTAGGCTTCAAGGAAAAGATAACAAGTTTTCATTTGGACACACTATTTTGGGACATCCAGTTTGAATTAGATGAGAAAAGGGAAGAAAGAGAAATCCTAGGATAGAGCCTTAGGAAATACCTGTCCTAGTGTGCATTATCCCATGGATAATGGGAGACTGAGAATGATAAGTGGTTATAGTTGAGAAAATAACCAAAAGAGATAAATGTCATGAAAACTTAGAGAAGAGTATCCAGAAAGATGAGACATTTTAAGGATGGTTATTGTTGATTTTGTTATAAATGTGATTGTGCTGATTTTTTTCTGATGTTGAACCATTCTTTGTTATTCGAAGCAAAATTATTGTCTCTTACAATTTTTTAAACCTTTCTTTCTGTCCTAGTAACAACTCTTAAGATAGGAGGGCAAGAGCTAGGCAAAAGGTGGTTAAATGAATTGCCCAGGGTCACACAGCTATTGATTTCAATATTACTAATATTGATATTGAATTCAATGATACTGAGTTATTTTATTAAAAATACGAGGGCTTTCCTTGTCTTGGTATTTTATAGCTATTATTATTTATTATTATTATTCCTGTTGACTCCTTAGGAGCATAGGGCCGCAACCATCTCACACCAGCGGACTCTGTTCTGGGCAACTTCCCCCAGCTGGGCCCATGTCATTCCGACTGTTTTTGTTTCATTTTCGGCAGATCTTCGCCAGGTCTGTTTTGGTCTTCCGACTTTCCTCCTCCCTGAAGGGTTCCAGCTCAATGCTTGTCTGGCTACGTTGTCTTCCGGTTTTCGTAGCGTATGTCCTATCCATCTCCACTTACGTTCTTTATGTCCTGACTAATGGGGTACTGGATTGTTCTTTCCCAGAGACTAGCATTGGAGATCTTTTCAGGCCATCTGATGTTCAAGATGTAGCGTAGACATCTGTTAACAAAGACCTGGAGTTTGTTGGTGTTGACTTTCGTCACTCTCCAGCTTTCTGCTCCATATAGGAGGACGGCCTTTACGTAGGTATTGAAGATTCGGAGCTTAGTGACGAGGGACAGTGCTTTGGAGATCCAGACAGACCGTAAGGTGTTAAATGCCTGTCTGGCTTTGTTGATTTGGTTTCTGATGTCCTCATCTGCTCTGCCGTCCTTACTGACGATGCTACCCAAATAGGTGAAGTGGTCCGTCTCCTTGATGTTTTCTCCCTGTAGTTGGATTGGCAGGTCCTGTCTGCTGTTGACTGTGATCACCTCGGTCTTCTTCTTGTTGATCATCAGACCTGTCTTCTCCGCTTCTTCAGAGAGTCGTGCAAGTTTGGCTTGCGCATCCTGCTGCTTGTGAGAAAGGAGACAGATGTCATCCGCGAAGTCAAGGTCCTCAAGCTGTTTGGTATGAGTCCATTGAATGCCCGTATTGTTGTCCTTGGTAATTCTTCTCATGGTCCAATCTATGACCATCAAGAAGATAAGGGGCAAAAGCATGCAGCCTTACTTCACTCCAGTCTTCACTGTGAAGGGAGCTGTCAGTTTCCCATTATGGATGACCTGGCAGGTAAAGTCTTCATATAACCGCTGGATGATGTTGATGAGCTTCGGGGGAATCCTGTAATGCTGCATCAATCTCCAGATGATGTTCCTGTCTACGCTGTCAAATGCCTTCTCGAAATCCACGAAAGTCATAAAGTAATATCGTAGTTGCCAATTTTAAAATATTATAGGTTAAGTCAAAATGAATTTCAGCAGCTTTTGTTTACAAACAGGTGGAAAGAGTAAAAGAGGAAAGTGTAGATAAAGAGACAGATTTTTAACAAGCCTACCAGCTCTTAAGAGTTTTTTTGGGAAGTGAAGTCTGCTTCAGCACCCTTGGCAGGAGGCTTCCTCAGGTCTTGATCTCCTTGTGGAGTCTTCAGCCAGAAGTCCACCAGTGCAGCCTCCTCCAAAGCCAAGTAAGGAATCTCAGCCACTCACCCAGCAAGCCGATGCAGGGAAAAAGTCTCCTCCAAAGCCAAGGAAGCAAAGAGTCCTCCTCCAGCCCAGCTCACCAATGCAGAGAGAGAGAATTAGTCTTCAGGCTGCCCTTTTTAAAGCGGTTTTCTTGATATCACTTCCTGTTGCTTCCCCACTTTACAGGAGCCAATCACAGCCTCCCAATTTGCTTAGCACTGCCCAGGGGAGGGCAGTGGCCTTTGGAGGTGTGAGCTTTCTCCAATAAGTGACTCATGAACTCTCTTACTTAGTGTTAAGTAGGGGTACTTTAAGTTCTTGATTTGGTTAGCTAAAAATAGACAAGGGGATAGACAGCCCCTGACAAATAAGAATTGTATAAAATAGACCATCATAACAAGATAGGAACTAGTAATTTTTTTTTTGGTATCACTATTTCTAATTTTGAAATTTTAATTTAATCCTATCTTCACAGGTTCCATCTTGAGAGTTAATCAATCTTGTCAGAGGGTATATAATACATTTATTTCTCTTTATCCTAATTTTTTTTAGGTTGCCATTTCACAAGATTATTTTGTGACTATATAAAGAATTCTAAGGAGATTTATAGATATTTAATATGTGTGCCCTTAAAGCTTTATCTGTTTTTACAAGTAGCTACTTGTTCTTATGCTTGCTATATATTTCAGGGAGGATAAGGAAAATTTGACATATTTTAAAAAAGAAAAACTTTAAAACTGAGATTTTAATAGATTTATATAAGAATGTCTTTTAAAGTTAGGTATTGTAAATTGTGTCTATATCCAGCTATTTTTTTAAACCCTCTTACCTTCTGTCTTAGAATCAATACTGAGTCTTGGTTGCAAGGCAGAAGAGCATTAAGGGCAAAGGCAATTGGGATTAAGTGATTTGCCCAAGGTCACACAACTAGGCAGTTCCTGAGGCCAAATTTGAACCCAGTACAATCTCTAGGCCTGGTTCTCTCTTATCTACTGAACAACCTAGATGCCCCATATCCATCTGTGTTTAAAAATGTATTTTGAATTACAGGGTAGTTACTTATGTCCTCATTGAAAAAAAATTGTGCTTTTCATAGTTATTGAATGTATAAGGAAAAGACACTTGACTCAGACAGCCCCTGATAAATAAGAATTGTATAAAATAGACTGTCACAACAAGACAGGAAGTAGTAATATTTTTTGGTATTGCCCTTTATTTCTAATTTTGAAATTTGTAGTTAATTAATTAATTAAGAACATTTTTCCATGGTTACAGGGTTAATGTTCTATCCTTCCCCTCCCACTAACCCCCTCCCATAGCCGATGCATAAATCCATAATTTTACATATATCATTGATCAAGACCAATTTCCATATTATTGATATTTGCACTAGGGTGTTCCTTTAGAGTCAATATCCCCAATAATATCCCCATCAACCCATGTGATTAGGCAGTTGTTTTTCTTCTGTATTTCTACTCCCACAGTTCTTTCTCTGAATGTGAATAATGTTCTTTCTCATAAGTCCCTCAGAGTTGTCCTCGGTCATTGTGTTGCTGCTAGTACAGAAGTCCAATACATTCAATTTTACCACAGTGTATCAGTCTCTGTGTACAATGTTCTCCTGGTTCTGCTCCTTTCACTCTGCATCAATTCCTGAGGTCATTCCAGTTTACATGGAATTCCTCCAGTTTATTATTACTTTTAACACAATAGTATTCCATCACCAATAGATACCACAATTTGTTCAGCCATTCCCCAATTGAAGACCTTGTTTTCCAGTTTTTTGCCACCACAAAGAGTGTGGCTATAAATATTTTTGTACATGTCTTTTTCCCTATGATCTCTTTGGGGGTACAAACCCAGCAGTAGTATAGCTGGATCAAAGGGCAGGCAGTCTTTTAGTGCTCTTTGGGCATAGGAACTAGTAATTTTAATAATGGCTTACATCTATATAGAGTTTCACAGTTGGCTGTACACTTTCACAGTACCCCTAAGAAAGAGGGTAATACAAGTATCATTCTTATTTTTTACATAACAAAATTAAAACTCAGGGAGTATAAATGAATCACCTTCTGGCATGTAAGTTATTTGATCTCAAACAGTACTCCTCATGGTGAGACTTAAAGCTTACATTTAGATTTTAACCTAAAAGAATAAAACATCTTAAAAAAAACAACTAGCTGAAATATTCTCAAGATGCTCTGTGATAATGAGGAGGGACCTCATTTACTTTTTAAAATAAGTTGTTATTGATATCTTCTGTTCCTTAAAATAGGTATCCCATCATTTTCCCTTTCCAGAGAGCCATCCCATTAAAAAAATTATTTTTAAAGAGTAATAAAGAGTAATAAAAAAGGGGAGGGGGAGGCAAAATCAATTAATACTTTAAAATAGTCTGAATACATGTGCAATGTATAACATCTGTAGACCTTTTTCTCACCTCCTTTAAGAAGTGAGTTAGGGGGGCGTTCTGGGTTAAGATGGCGCCAGAGTAAAGAGCAGCTGCTTAACCTCCATATCCAAACCTTCCCCCCAAAATGAAAACTGGTCACAAGCTATTGAAGAGTTCAAATCTGAGATTATGAGAAAGATGGTAGAGAACTGGCAAGAAACTACCAGTTTAAAAGGCAGAATTTCGCAATTAGAAAGTAAGGCTCAGAAATCAATGAATTGATAAGCAAATTGAAGATCAGAAATGACCAGCTGGAAGCCTTGTAGAACCAAACAGACCAGATTCAAAAGGAAAACCAAAAGATTATAGCTGCAAACCAGTCCCTAAAGGCTAGAATTGGGCAGTTACAAAAAGATGCCCCCAAATCAAAAGAATTGATGAGCAAATTGTAGACCAAAATCAAATAGCTGGAAAATAGGATAGACCAAATCGAAAAGGAAAATCAAAAGAATATAGCAGAAAACCAGTCTCTAAAGACAAGAATTGAGCAAGTAGAAGCCAATGATCTCTCAAGACAACAAGAACAAATAAAGCAAAATCAAAAGACTGATAAAATAGAAGGAAACATGAAATATCTCACTGAGAAATTGATAGATGAAGAAAAAAGGTCTAGAAGAGATAACTTGAGAATCATTGGTCTTCCTGAAAAAAGCAGAAATTAATAGAAATTTCGACTCTATACTAAAGGAAATTATTCAGCAAAATTGCCCTGAAGTTCTACAACAAGAGGGTAATATAGACATTGAAAGGATCCATAGATCACCCTCTACACTTAGCCCTGAAAAGACAACCTCCAGGAATAAAATAGCCAAATTTAAGAGCTTCCAAGTAAAAGAAAAAAAAATTTTACAAGAAGCCAGAAAGAGACAATTCAGATATCAAGGAGCAGCAATCAGGATCACACAGGATCTGGCAGCCTCCACACTATAAGACCCCAAGCCTTGGAATATGATATTCAGAAAGGCAAGAGAAATGGGTCTACAACCAAGGATCATCTACCCATCAAAACTAACTATATACTTCCAGGGGAAAGTATGGGCAGTATTTGCACAGAAAAGACCAGCACTAAATGGAAAGTTCGATATCCAACCACAAAAACCAAGAGAAACATGAAAAGGTAAATAAGAAGCAGAGGGGAAACTCTGTTTTTAAATTTGCCTCTTTAAGGTCTTCAATAAGATCTAATTATTTGTATTCCTGTATGGAGAAATGTTATGTGTAATTCTCTGTAGTGAACTCTATTCACTATTGGTTGGAGTACTAAATGTTCTATAAGGGGGTGGGTGGGAAAGAGGGGGGTGAATAGTAGAGGACACCAAGAGAAACTTGAATGAATAAGAAAAATAGGATATTCTCTTACACACAAAGAGGGCATGGGAAGGGGAAGGGATGAATACTATTATAAGAAGGAGAGGAAGAGAACATTAAGAGGTAATAATATTTAAACCTTACTCTCAGTGTAATCAACCCGGAGAGGGAAGAGTAGCTACATTATCCATTGAGATATGAAACTCTATCTAAGCCTACTGAGAAAGTCAGAAGGGATAAACCAAGGGGAGCAGAGGAGTGGGGAGGTCAAAAAAGGGAGGGGAGGAGAAGGGAGAAGGAATTCATTAGGCCTTAAAAATAAAAAGAGGGGGGGCAGCTGGGTAGCTCAGTGGAGTGAGAGTCGGGCCTGGAGACAGGAGGTCCTGGGTTCAAAACCGGCCTCAGCCACTTCCCAGCTGTGTGACTCTGGGCAAGTCACTTGACCCCCATTACCCACCCTTACCAATCTTCCACCTATGAGACAATGCACCGAAGTACAAGGGTTTAAAAAAAATAATAAAAAAAAATAAAAATAGGGGAATAACAAGGGAGGGGGTAGAAAGGGTAGTAATTCAGGGGAGGGGACAAGGTTTACTGGTTTAAAACAAATCACTGGTTTAAAAGGAAATAGCCTAAGAAGAAGGGGTAGAACTAAGAGAGGATACCAAAATGTTGGGGAATACACAACTGATAATTATAACTCTGAATGTGAATGGGATGATTGATTATACTAACTTAAAAAGCTTTAGTACAAACAAAAACGGTGCAACCAAAATCAGAAGG
This sequence comes from Gracilinanus agilis, assembly GCF_016433145.1. Classification (NCBI taxonomy): domain Eukaryota; kingdom Metazoa; phylum Chordata; class Mammalia; order Didelphimorphia; family Didelphidae; genus Gracilinanus; species Gracilinanus agilis. The sequence continues at coordinate 449,816,539 of NC_058132.1, forward strand.
GAAATTGGGAAAACATCTTTATAACTAAAAACTCTGACAGGGGTCTAATTACTCAAATATACAAGGAGTTAAATCAATTGTATAAAAAATCAAGCCATTCCCCAATTGATAAATGGGCAAGGGACATGAATAAGCAATTTTCAGATAAAGAAATAAAAACTATCAATAAGCACATGAGAAAGTGCTCTAAATCTCTAATAATTAGAGAAATCTAAATCAAAACAACACTGAGGTATCACCTCATACCTAGCAGATTGGCTAAAATGATAGTAGGGGAGAGTAATGAATGTTGGAGGGGATGTGGCCAAATTGGGACATTACTGCATTCCTGGTGAAGTTGTGAACTGATCCAACCATTCTGGATGGCAATTTGGAACTATGCTCAAAGGGCTATAAAAGAATGCCTGCCCTTTGATCCAGCCATACCATTGTTGAGTCTGTACCCCAAAGAGATCATAGATAAATAGACTTGTATGAAAATATTTATAACAGCAATTTTTGTGGTGGCAAAAAACTGGAAAACTAGGGTATGTCCTTCAATTGGGGAATGGCTGAACAAACTGTGGTATATGCTGGTGATGGAATATTATTGCTTTTAAAAGGAATAATAAACTGGAGGAATTCCATGTGAACTGGAAAGACCTCCAGGAATTGATGCAGAGTGAAAGGAGCAGAGCCAAAAGAATATTGTACACAGAGACCACCAATACACTGTGGTAAAATAGAATGTACTGGACTTCTGTACTAGCAGCAATACAGTGATCCATAACAATTCTGAGGGACTTATGGAAAAGAACACTACCCGCATTCAGAGGAAGAACTACAGGAGAGGAAACACAGAAGAAAAGCAACTGCTTGAACACATGGGTTGAGGCGGACATGATTGGGGATGTAGACCCAAAACTACCACAACAACGCAACTATCAACAATTTGGAAATAAGTCTTGATTGATGACACATGTTAAAACCAGGGTAAATGTGCATCGGCTATGGGGGGGGGGAGAAGTTGGGGGGTGAAGGGGAAAGTAAGAACATGAATCATGTGACCATGATAACTTTTCTAAAAAATAAAAATTATTTAAAAAAAATGTGAGTTAGGGGTTGGATTGAGAGCCAGGCTCAGAAATGGGAGGTCTTGGGTTCAAATCTGGCCTCAGACACTTTCTAGTAGTGTGACCCTGGGCAAGTTAATTAACCCCATTTAACATAACAATTATATAATATTGATTCTAAGGCAGAAGGTAAAGATTTTTAAAAAGTGGTTTATTTTTTTTTGTTTGAAATCTGCTTAATTTTTATTATATTATTAATTCACTTTTGATTTTTTGAGGGTTTAGTTTTTCTATTTCATACTACTGTAGATGTTGTTATATTATTTTCTTGAGTTTACCTACTTTGTGTCAGTTAATGTAGATCTTTCCATGCTTCCCTGTATTCATCACACATGTCATTTGTTACAGCACTATACTATTCCATTATATGTATATGAGATAATATCTGTTAACATTTTCCAGTCAATAGATATCTACTTCATTTCCAGTTCTTTGCTATCATAAAACGTATTGCTATAAATATTTTGGTCTATGTGGGAACTTTTTTCTTATTGAATACTTTCTTAGGATAAGCCCAGTAATTGAATTTTTGGTTCAAAAGGTTTAGACATTTTGGTCACTTTATTCACATAATTCCAAAGTAGTTGTACCATTTCACAGATCCATGACATATGAACATGCCTATCATTCTACAACCCCTTTGAAATTGATTATTGCCATATTTTCACGTTTTTGCCAATTTGCAGAATGTGAGGGAAAACCTAAGGGCTCATTTGATTTATATTTTGGAGCATTCTTTCATGTAGTTGTGAATACTCTGCAATTCTTTTTTGGAAAACTGTTTTGCTTGTGTGCTTTAGCCACTAATCTATTATGGAAAAGCTACTATATAAATAATATAAATAAATTTATGCAAATACATGTATATATTGTTTATATATCTTGAATAACAACCAATTATCTGAGAACATCTTCATGTATTTATGTAGTTACAAATTAAATTAAGTGGAACTCAGGTTACTAAGAGGATTTTAAAAAATGATTCTGAACCATTTTATATATTTAGTTTCATTCCCTCTCCTTTTGTCTACTAGTTATTACTGAAACCTGACTCTCTGCTGATGGCTCAGCCTCTTTGGCTACCCTTTCCAATACTGGGCTGTGCTTTTATTCATTCTTGGTTCTTGCAACTCATATTTATCACCCATTCAGAATACTTGTAGCTGTTGTCTGTAGATCCCAAGGCCAGGCCTTTTCCTTCCTCAATTAATTTAGCACATGGCTCACTGGTTTTCTTTTCTCCACTATTCCTTCTCTTCTACATGGAAACTTCAACAAAAATCTCTCAAACACTACAACCGTTAGTTCTTCAAGTTCCTTGTTTCCTTTGTTCTATTCCTTTAACCACACACAAAGATGCATCTTGCCATTGTTCACAAGTATACCAGTTTCTTATATTCAAGAATTCCAAAATTCCTTAATCTATTGGCTTTTTGCCTTTCTTTCTGCCTTTTCCTACAAAACCCTATTTTTCATCTGCATTGTGACCTCTTAATTCCTCAACCCCTTTCTTATAGACCTTTTCTCCTACTCCAGCCAGCCTTCTCTTTTCCCTTGATTTCTTGATTGAAGCAATTCAGTGCTATGCTGTTTTCTTTTGTGTTCTCTGATGATTAAAAATGCTGAGAGGCTGGCTTCTGAGTAAGAAAATCATTTTATTGATTAGGTTAGAAATAACCAATAAGTTAATTGATCAATGATTTCTCTCAGTGATCAAAGACAAAGAAATTCCACTGAATGGATCATTATATACAACTTTGGAAGCTCGTTATTCAGCCCTCCCGTTACATATCCTAAGATATCTTTAGTTGGTAAATAGTCAGTGAGGAAGTGATCCATTATTCTCTCAGTCCTTCCCCAGTTCCTTGATTGATAGTGGAAAATCACATGCCCAATTCTTTGATTCCAACATCTTGAAGGAAGACTCAAGTTCTGCCTGGTTTGGAGTGTCTTTGTTCCATACTTTTCAATTCAAGATTCAGGGACTGTGTCCTGTTACTCACAAACACACCTGGCCTAAATTGGTTTTTATTTACTGCGCAATTTAGAACTTATAATCTCACTTTTCTGTAACTGCAATGAGAGATATTCTACAGTAGGAACATTTCTTAAATTTGCTAGGAAAAAAGGAACGAGCAAAAGAGCTTTGAAGAACAAACCTGAGCTTCAATTCAAAATTCAGGACTAGAATTCAGTATATTAGAAATAAATCTTCTCAGTTCCTAACCCTCTTACCATATCACCAGTTATGCCCTGCTAAGTGTCAGCTTTGGATCACTCCCACCATCCACTGCCTTCAATCCTCTATTTGTGCTGCTTAACAAAGGTGGAGAAAAATCACACAATCATTCTGATTTGGTCCACTACAAATTTGTTACACAACTGGATCCTCAATGTTATTAGGAGGTCCAACCTCACCATCTCACTACCCTACTCTCTGCAGTGGCTCTACTGTCCCTTCTCAAACCTCCCAGGACTCCTGTTCCTACTAAATCTTTTCATATGAGAAACTTGTCTCATATGTTAAAGGAAAAACATTGAAGCCTTTTGCCATGAATTCCATCTTCTCCCTTCTTCTCACATTGCCCATGGGCCTTCAGTCACGCCCTCCTACTTCAGTCCATCTCATATGACAAGGTACCTTTCCCCCTTATCAAGGCTAACATCTTCACCTGCTCAAGTAACCTCATTCCATCCCATCTTTTCCAACAGACTGTTCCCTATCATTTCTACTTTGTCTCTTATTCCAGTCACTCCTTGTCTACCATTTTCCTGTCTACTCCAAAAGTCCTCACTTTGATCATTCCATCTCTATTAAGTATTATTCTGGGTCTCCTGCCCTTTGTGGTCTTTGACAAGGTCATCAATGACACTTTCTCTCCTCTCACTCTTTTCTTAGCCCCTTATGGTCTGGCAGCCAACTTCACAACATCCCACCAAAATTGCTTTCTCCAAAATGGCCACTGATCTCTTAATCACTAAATCCAGTGGCCTCTCAAGCTTTATTCTTTTGACCTCTCTGTGCAGCCTTTGACACTTTTGCTCAAGTTCTCCTTGAAAATCTCCCCTCTTTAGGTTTTTGGGACAGCACTTGCTCTTAGTTTTCCTCTGACCTGACTGCTTTTTCTTAGTCTCAGTCTCCTTTCCTGGAACCTCCTCCAGATCATGTCCTTTAATGAGAGGTATGCCTCAGGCTTCAAGTCTGGGCCCTCTTCTCCCTCTCTAAAGGTGTCTACCCCAAACAAATGAAGACTTCCCCTGGTGCAATGAGTGGATGAGAACAATTTATACCAAAAGCCAAACTGAAGCAGGTGCTGTGGGAGAACTTAGAGGTTGGTCAGACATTGAAAATGCCATGGCCATCCCTTGCATCACAGGACATCACCAGTGGTCCTGACTTTTCTGGACACTGGACTTGCCACATGACTCTGGAAGAGAGAATGAGACTGAGGACTGTGCAACTGGGCTTTACTTAGATCCACTTCATGCACAATTCGAGGCATCACTGGTGATGTTATTGATCTCTTTGAAAACAAAAGAACTTTACTTGATCTTAGCTCTCATGGATTTAATTACCATCTCTATGCAATTCCCACATCTTCCTCTCCTGCCCCAACCTCTCTGCTGACCCTCTATCATTCAACTATAACTGCCTGTCAGATATCTCAGAATGAGTGTCCAGTACACATCTTAAAGTTACTAGTATTGAGCTCGTTCTCTTTCCTAATCACTTTTTTCCTTTTTTAAATTTTATTTAAGAAAATTTTTCCGTGGTTACATGATTCATGTTCTTTCTCTCCCCTACTCCCACCCACCTCCTCAACCAGTGAGCAGTTCCACTGGGTTTTACATGTGTCATTGATCAAGACCTATTTCCATATTTGCACTAGGGTGATGGTCTAGATACTACATCCCCAATCATATCCCCATCGACCCATGTGATCAAGCAGTTGTTTTTCTTCTGCGTTTCTGCTCCCACAGTTCTTTCTCTGGATGTGGATAGCATTCTTTCTCATAAGTCCCTCAGAATTGTCCTGGATCATTTCATTGCTACTAGTAGAGAAGTCCTTTACATTAGATTCGATTGGACCACAGTGTTATCAGTATCTGTGTACAATGTTCTCCTGGTTCTGCTTTCTGGAGGTCTTTCCAGTCCACATGGGATTCCTCCAGTTCATCATTCCTTTTAGCACAATAGTATTCCCTCACCAACAGATACCACAATTTGTTCAGCCATTCCCAAATTGATGGACACCCCCTCATTTTCCAATCTTTTGCCACCACAAAGAATATTTTTGTACAAGTCTTTTTCTTTATTATCTTTTTGGGGTATAAACCCAGCAGTGGTATCCTCCTAATCACTTTCCCCACTCCAACCTTTCCTACTACTGCAGAGAGCAACACAATCCTCCTAGTCCCTCAGACTTGGGACTCTTCCGGAGTCCTTATTCTCCTTCACTTCCCAGTAGCCCATTTGTTTTCAAGACCTGTTGATTTCACCTTGCAATAGCTCTTGAACACTCCGCCTTCTCTCCTCTGATACTCTGATACCAGCCCTCATTACTCCATCCCACTTTTAGCCACTAAATTGCTTTTCCTAAAGCTCAGGTCTAATCACATCATCTCCCTCCCCCCACCATCCCCCCATTAACTCCTCTTCTTTTACCTGACCCTCAGCCATATACTATTTGGCCCAGTGTCACTGACCTCCTGGCTCTTCTGTGAACCAAACTTTCTTCCTCTTATCTCTGGCCATTGTTCTCCTGTATGCCTGGAATGTTCTTCCTCCTTCCTGGCTGCTTGCTACCTTCCTTTAAGTCCCATCTAAAACCTTATCTTCCTCAGGCAATCTTTTCTAACCCCACTTAATTCTAGTACATTCCCAGTGTTATTATTTCCTAGCTATTCTCTATAAAGTTTATGTATTTCTTTTTGTTTGTTGTCTCCCCATTAAATTGTGAGGCCCTTGAGTGATGAGATTATCTTTTGTTTCTTGTATCTCTAGTGCTTAGCACAGTGCTTATTACATAATAGTCGTTGATTAAATGTTTATTGAGTGACATTGGATTGTAGTTCATCCTGTGAAATGTTTTTATTTCAGATGAAATCCAGCAATTTTTTTTGAAAAATATATGCATAGGAAGTTTGGTTTGTATGGTTCTAGCAGTGCTTTCTGATAATTTAACTCTTCTACCATTGTAATATTTTGGGGGCCTTTTTCTGATTAATTTAATCTCTTATTTTAAGAATAATGTATATTACATTTGACAATTTGTTGAGCATGTATACAAATACATATATAAACTGAATGTTAAGAAATTTAATATAAATTACCATAAGTGTCCAAATTTATTGATCATTGTGAAACAAAATGAAGAATGTGCTCTTTGATGTATCTAACTTCACTTTCTATCTTTATAATGATAATACTTTGTGGGTGATTAACAAAATTTTTTCTAGTCATGGAATACAATTTTTTCCAAAGAATTACAATTGCTTGTTAGGATTTGGTGAGGCAAGATGTAGTGAGGACATAAATCGTTTGTGAGACGTTACTAACACTCATAGAGTAAAGGCTGTCCTCAGAGACATGTATCAAGTGGGATTGTAATGAAATTGTTATTTATTTTTATTATAACTGGCTTTTGAATATTTCATACATTTCTCTGAGATTTAGTATAGTTATATGCCAACGCTTTTTCCCAATTATGAGTCTTAAATCAACTTCATTCTTGTTATATTTACTTCTAACCTAATTTGTGAAACCTGGTAATTATGACTAATAAGATTAATCTTTGCATATATAAATACATATTTCCATGTACATATTTAAATTGATTTTTATTTGCCGTCTCTTTTTTGTTTTTTTTTTTAAAGATTTCCCAAAGTGAGGACAGTAGGAGCCATTCTGAGAAACCAGCTAATCTTTCACCAGAAGAAGACACAAAAAAACTAGATGACTTTACCAGTTTATCCTCAGATTCTAAGACTCTAGACATTGATAAACAGCCCAAAGAAGGCTTTCTCCAATTCCTTGGTAACTTATTTAATATCTCAGCAAAATCCCTCCAGCAACTACCCCTCAAAGGTGAACATGAAAAAACTGAAAAGGATTCACAAAATCTCATTGTTCTTCATAAAGAAAAGTTTAAAAAGGAAAATGATATATATTACAGTCCTCCTCTGGAAGAGCTAAGTCCAACAATTGAAAAAAAAGGCCTGCCCACTTCAACTGATATGTCAGATGTTACTTCAGAAGATATAAGAGAAGATAGTGAGCAAGAAAGCAATGAATTGCTAAAGTAAGTTCCAGACTTTATTTAATCAAGAATGTTCAAGTGTGAATGGACCAATAGATAAGCATACTACATTGTTTCATGAATGTGTATAATTGAAGATAAATAGAAGATATGTAGAAATCTGTATAGAAAAGGAGAATGAAAGAAAAACTGACAAGTAATTAGGAGCTGAGAATTCTACTTCTTGCCTTGCCCCTGATTTAGTTATTTTGACAAAGGCAAAGCATTTAGCTTTTCAGGATTTAGCTTCATTATTTGGAAAATGAGGGAAGACAGAACACTCCATGTGTACTGTACAGGCAGACAAGAGATCCTTTTATATATATATTCCTTTGGATAGTCAATATGTATTTGGTATTACAATTGCAGTAAGAATAACTATATTCTAGATTTCCTGATTTTGAAAACATTTGCTATTTTTCTTGTAGATAGATAGATGAATTTCAAGAAAATAGTTCCAAACTTTGGTTATTTCATTTATTAGATCCATGTAGAAGAGAATAGTGGATTGCAAGAGATTGCATTTATTTTTAGCAGATCCAATTTTTGTCCTTTTGAAAGAGGCTAAAATCTCTAGACACCAGCCTTTATTTCTCAGCTTTATGAACTAGACTCTTACCCAATGAAAAAGTTCTAAAATAGCTCATTATAACTATTATTTTTGTTGCTACTATTAATACTAATAGCTCATATAAGCTGAATACAATTTAATTTGTGACTATGAAACATTGACTATTGATTAAAATTTTTATTCAATTCATGAGATAAAATGATGAAAAATTACATGTCATCTACCCTCCAAGAACTTTATGGAAGTAAAGGGGAAGGGGGGAAGATAAAACATGTACACAAATGTAATAAAAGGTAGAATGTGATAAGTCAAAGGAAAACCAGGAAACGGTGTTTTGAGAAATTGGAAGAGAAAAAGATGACTCATCTGAATCAGGGATAGAGGCATTAATGATTAAAATTATCTGAGAGATTGATTTTGGGGTAAGAATATGAGTTTATTGATTATATCAGGTACGTATCATAACTGATAAAGTGATCTAGATCTCCATGGCTCCCTCAGAATCATCTGTGCTGGGTCAGGTGGCATAATAGATTTTTAGGAGCTCATTCTTCATTCCTTCCCTTGAATGTCCCAAAATATCTTTAACTGATGATAGTTGATTAAGAGTTGAAGCATCAATCTGTCAAGTCTAGCAAGTGCCAGTTCGACAGAATCAGTTAGGGTCCCCAAAAGGTAGCAAGGAAAATGGCACAGACACAATTTGGGGTTAGGAGGGCTAGAGGTACTGATAGCAACCAAAAGCACTTTATTGAAAGTTACATCTACTTTCATATGGGGAGAAAGCAAGCTGAGGATTTTGCACAAGTTTCTACTTATACAATGAAGGTAAATAATTCATAAAGTGATACAGTATAATCTAGTTTACCTCATCAAGTCTACACAGTGATTTCTATAGATCATAAATCAACATGCTTAGATTCCCAAGGAAATACATAAGTGATTTTGTAAGAATATTCAATTCCAGTGGGAATAAGGAGAGAAAGGGGTGTGAGGCTTCAGGTGAGGAGTGAGTTACATGTCTAACTTCAACTGAGGTATGGCCTCAGTTTTTCTGAGGACCTGTGTTTCCCAGAGCTTTGCTCCATTGGAGTTTTTCAGGTTTTGCCATCTACATTGACCTATCCACCTCTTCCCATACCTATGGCATGGGGAATCGGTACACAGGAAAAGAACCCTCCTCACCCTTCAATTATTAACCAATTCTTTCAAAAAGGAAAACATTCCTTGGGATTCCCAAAGACAAAGAAAAATGAAGAAGGAGCAGTGGACTGGATGATATCTCTGGCCCACATCCCAGACACAGGAATACATAGTAATTCTCTCTAATATATAGGAATTAATACAATATATGAAAAGCAAATTCTCACAGAAGGAAGAGAAGGCAGGAAAAATGCCATGGAAGAAGTGGTACCTGAATTGTCCTGGAAAAAAAGGGGGTGTTTCAGTAGCGTGAGATGGAGTTAGAAAGTTCTATTCCAAGCATAGGATACAGTATAAGCAAAAGTGAGAATGAGGAGGGTGACCATAAAGAAATTCATTTTTAATTAGGGGGAAGGGAACAAGCATTTATTAAGCATTTATAATGTGACAATAACTATAATAAGTGATTTACAGATAGTCATTTGATTTTCATAGTGAACAACGAAGTCAATACTATTATCATTATCCTTATTTTACAGTAAAGGAAACTGAGGCAGACAGAAGTTAAGTGGCTTACCCACTAATCACATTAGTTAGTAAGTCTCTGAGGCCAGATTTGAACTTGTCTTCCTAATTACATCCCCAGGAGTCTATCCCCATGCAACCTAGCCAATTAATTAACCAATGCATTATATGTCTCACAAACATAAAATATAGCATTTTATACCTTGAAATCACAATGATCTTTTATGTCTATGGATGAACAATTTTTCCATTGTTTCAAAATGTGTGGGATAATAAGGTAGTTACAAGTTAATAAGGTAATTATACTTAATGCTTTTCATTTAATAAGACTTTATACCTTTCGGAGTATTTTCATAAATAGTGTAAATATTTTCCCTGGATTACTTAAGTTTTTGGCAGACCTGGGATTTGAACATAGTTCCCCTAAATGCTATTCTTATGATTCTTTTTGGACTCTAAGGTTGTTCTTCTACAATTATATTGTCATACAACATTAACTTTATTTTTATTTTTAAAGAAGAAAACAATGGATTGAAAAACATTGGTCTTTGAGAACTGATGCCATTTCAGCTCTTATTTTTCATTTAATAACTTATTAAACAACTAATATGCTGGGCATTATGCTAAGAGCTGGGGACATAGGGAGCCACTGAAGTTTGTTTTGTAAGGAGTGATAGACATTATTGGACTTGAGCTTAAATAAAATCACGTTAGTCTTTGAATAGAGGATGGATTGAAGATGAGAGACACACTTGAGGCAGGCAGAACGTACAACTGGCTTTTGCAAAGGTCTGGGCATGAGGCTCTCTCAATTGAGACCTTGCAGCAGAGTGATGGCAATGTCAGAGGAGAGATGGGGCAGTATTCAGTAGATGTCAAATAGGCAAAATCAACAGATGTTGGCAACAGATTGGCTGTGTGGCTATGGGAGGTGAAAGTGAGGCATCTGGGATGACACTTAGGAGGCTAGTCTGAGGAACTAGGAGGATAATGTTGCCCTCTGCAGTATAGAGAGAAGTAGAAGTGGGGGAAGTATTTAGGAGGAAAGAGAAGTTTACTTTTGGACATACTGTGTTTTAATATATCTACTGGACAGGGCAACTAGATGGCTGAGGGGATTTAAGAGCCAGGCCTAGAGACAGGAGGTCCTAGGTTCAAATCTGCCCTCAGATACTTCCTACCTGTAACTCTGGACTAACCACTTAACCCCCATTGCTTAGCTTTTACCACTGTCTTGGAATCAATACAAAGTATCGATTCTAAGGCAGAAGGGGTAAGGGTTTAAAAAGAAAGGAAAATTTTAAAAAGATACCTTCTGGACATCAATTTTGAGATATCTGAAAGGCAACTGTAAATGCAAGATTGGAGGTCAGCAGAGAGGTTGGGATAGGACAGGAAGATCTGACAGTTGTCAACAGAAAGATGTTAGTCAAATCCATGGATAGATGAGATAGAAGAAAGGACCCACACTAGAACCCACAGGCACACACATGTATGGTTAGAAGGCATGCTCTAGAGGAGGATCCAGCGAAGGAAACATACTGAAAAGGAGTGGTCACAAAGGCAGGAGGGGAATAGGACCAAATGGTATCTTAAAAACCTAGAAGAGATTTTCTAGGAGAAGAGGTTGAGCAACCTTGTCAGAGGCTGCAGAGAGATAAGAAGAATGAGGATTGAGAGACCTTTGGATTTGGTAATTAGAAGGTGATTGGTAACTTTTATTGAAGAGTGGTAATGGCTAGGCAATGGGGGTTAAATGACTTGCCCAGGGTCACACAGCTAGGAAGTGTCTGAGGCCAGATTTGAACCTAGGACCTCCCTTCTCTAGACTTGGCCCTCAATCCATTGAGCCACCCAGCTGCCCCTAGTAACTTTGAAAAGAACAATTTTGGAAGAAGGAGGGGGTTGTTGTTTTTGTATTGAGTTTTAAGAGATGTGTAGGAATTCACTAGAAAACAAGAGGAGTAGCATAAAGACATGGAAATGGGAAAGTGAAGGATATGTTTAGTGGGCAGGAACAAATGATTTAGTTGGGGGGAACTGTACCAGGAGCAAATAATTAAAGAGAAGTCTGAAAAGGTATAGTTGTGCCATATTGTAAAGGAATTTACATGCTAAGTGAAGAAGTAGGTATGTGATTTTTGAGAAATTAATAAATCCATACAAAAGGAAGGTAATTCTGACTCCATGGACTGAATGAGGGGATGGGACAGTTTGGAAAAAAGACCTGTTAGGATATTTCATTAATGGCTATCAGAATAAAGAAGAGAAAGATTTGAGAGGTATTTCAGGATAGGGATTAAGATTACATTTATGGCTTCACTGACATGGGGAAATCCAGGTTAGAAAACGTCCACTTACTTGACACCTTCTATGCAATTTATGTCTGAGAAAGTTGCCCAGAATTGAGAGGATTGGTAACTTATAACTGATATAAGTGAAGGAAAGGAGGATTAATAGGTAATACCAACATTTCAGACATGAAACAATGGGTAAATGATAATAGCCAGCAACAGAAATGTTGAAATCAGAAGAGCAGCAAGTTTATGCAGTAGGAAATAGGGAGAGAAGTAGGTAAAGATATAGAAGCTTATTTAAAGTTATTAAATTTATTTATAAGTTATTTAAAGGGCTGTGATGTACTATTGGGCCTCAGAGCCCAATTGGGCCAAGACATTCTGGCATAAATTCTGGAGAGGGAGATTTTAACATAATTTAAGAAAAATTACTCAACAATCACAATTCTCAACAATACTATTCTCAAATAATCAGAAACAATTGGAAAAAAATACTAAAAGTATAATGAGCTACATATCTTCTTTATTTTGTAGGGAGCATTCCTGTTTAGGTACATAGTGGACCAGATGAGCCAGGAAGTTAACCTAGTCTCTGAACTTGTACTCTTTCAGTGCTGGGATTCTGTCATTAAAAACTCCTTTGGGAACATGTTCAAAAACATCTAATGAATGGGAAGTCATGATTTCTTGACGTGATCTATAACACTTACAGACATCTCAATTATTTCCCTTTCCACTTACAAGTCATTCTGATTGTTCCCTAGTTCTCACATTCCTTGCTTTTGACCCATTTGGTACCTTTCTTTCATTTTAGAGACTTCTCATAATTTCCTGGTCTTCTCCAGCTTGTCCTCACTAGACTAAAATTGTAAGAAAAACTCTTGACCCACCTTTTCTCCCTTCCGTGGTATATTTCTATAAAATGAGTAGTTCAGTGATAAAAGAAGTAAGAGCAACAATAGCTTGTTTATCTAGTAACTTGCATACATTGCCTCTGATATTCCAGTTAGCTCACTCCGTAAGGCAAGGCAAGAATTTGTTTTTCTTCTTTTGTACATTTGGAGATACAAAGTAACTGACAGCAGTGCAAAGCTAGTGGACAAAATGAATAGTGGCTTCTGTCAAATTTCTTGTGAAATTTTTTTACTTATCTTTTTATTTACTTATCAGGTCTAAATGTTTTAGTGAAACTTTCCCATCATTGTGAGAATGATATTCTTTATCCTATAAAGGTAAAAAATAAAAGAAATGTTAATGGAAAAATTTGGACTAAACGACCAATTTTGCTGAAGGGCCAAATTAAATGGACTCTGGAGTTAAAAATTTTCTTTGAAGAAGGGAATTTGAATTTTTTGACCATTTCAATAGCAGTTAGATCAGCTTTCTCAAGCTTATATTGTAAGGTGTTCATTTTTACTAAAGAGGAAAGGGAAAAAATAGGACAGTGAGAAGCCTTTTAATTCAGTTTTTTAGCATAAGAGAAACCCAATAAATAGTTGCCATCTTGATACAGAATATGGTTCTTTTAAGAAAGTTATTTCAGAAATGTCAGTGGTTAACTGTTTGGCCGAAATTTCTTTTCCTTACTTTTCCTATGCAGCATTTACTTGGTTTTATTCTCTTGCTATTCAGTTTTCTTTTTCATTATTACTTTACTCTTCATTAATTTTTCTTTAGTTCTTTCTTTCTCTGATAGACTTTATATTAAAATTGAGTATATCCCCTGGATCCCATTTTGTAATCTTGGGTTTGTAATTTCATTGGCAGCCCCAAAATGATGCTTATTTTCCAGAAGAATAAGCATTCTTTACAGTCTTTTACTTTTTTACTACTCTTTGGAGTGTTAACTGAATTGCTTCAAAATATTTTCCTACCAGTCTTATCCTTAAAACACTTGAATAGGTGGTTTTATCCACTTAGAATAAATTAGATAATTTTGAAGGTGATCAGAAACAACAGTATCATTCATTCTACTTATACATGTCCTGTCAACTTTCCCTTCTGATTTGACCTTTTCTTGTGACTTAGAATGACTAGGTTTTCAAATCCCTTCCCCAATCACAGATCCTTTTTTAGAAGGGAATGGTATTTAAAGTGCTCTGAAGTTGTATCTAATTTTAAACAGTAAATTCTTGAATACCAGTCCTGCCACAGCCCTTCTGTCCTCCTCCTCCAAGAACAATAAAAAAAGGAGCTTAGCTTTCCGTAGTGAAGGAATCTCTCTATGGAGGATGAAATCAAATTGAAATCTTAGAATAAATTTTAGAATTTTTCTGAAGTTGTGACCTACTAAGGCTTCGTGAAGCTAAAAAGTTTCAGAGACCTGACTTGAACCTAGATTTTGCTGCCTTCAGGCCCAGAACAATGCCCACTACTTCTATTTGTAATAGATAGATCTACTTCTATTTGTAATAGATAGGTTGCTAACGTTTTGTATTGATTTGGATATATGATTCCAGTTATATGTAGGAGGTGGGTATTGATGATATATGGGGTATGTATTTGAACACCCCCCCTTTTAGATACCAATGGGCCAAAGTAGCTGATTTCTCACCCCCCCTCCCCTACATGGGGAAGACCTTGGAGGGTGTAATTCTTGAGAGGGCTCCCCAAAAAGGAAAAACTGTAATGGAGTTATTGAAGGAAGATGTTAGGGATCAATTGAGACCCTAATGGACTGGATCCAGTGTTCAGTGCCACATATATTAAGACAAACCCCTCAGGTGCCCTGTTCAAACGACTTTTTTCCTTCAAGATGGAGTGTGTACTTGTCTTCCCCTCAGCCACTCAAGGGAAAGGATATAGGAAATCAAGGATTGTGGGAAAGGAATGAGTTTCACTATCAACTATATTCTTCTCCCTGAGAGAGCAGCACAGGACTTCTTTTGAGGTTTGGTCTCAGTAACTGACCCTCTCCCCCTACAATCTCCTATTCATTAATCTCTAAATTAATATAAAGGGAAGTAACAAGGATAAATGAATTAAGCAAGATCAGGAAAAGGTTCCCCAAGCCTGCTTCCCAGGGATTATGAGCTCTTGGGTCAAATTGGAGAACTGCTGTGTCAAAAGTCTTCTTAGATGGTAAATTGAAGTTTGTAGAAATGGATGTTAGTAGTTTTGATCTCCAAATAGTCTCCAATGTAGGGATACAGAGGAGCTAAATTCACTCAGGATCTACCAAATCTAACCTCCCTTCAAACTACATCCCTAATCCCCTGTAGGTTCAGGAGTGAAGCGACAGTTGAAAACTCCTCCTCCTCTAGCCCCTCCTTCACATTCCGAACTTCCAGAATCTTCAGGGCTTGTGCTCAATTCCATTTCATCTCAAAGCTGTAGCTTTACTTGTCTCCTTTTGCTAAATTCAGTCCACAGAGTTACATATATTCATTAGAGTTTTAAAGCTATTTCATTTATCATTTCATTTATGCTTTCTTGTTGGGAGCGGCTTCTAATACTAATTAACAAGGTGGATTGAGGGAAAGGGGATAGCAAGAGAAATTAGATGGAACTGTGGAAGCAATGTTTTTGTAAGATTAACTTAGAAGCAAGAAAAAAACTGATGTAGAACACTTACTTATGGTTTGGCATTGAGCAATACCCTTAACTCTGAGTCTTAGTTCTCCTCTCAGTAACAAGGAAGGCAGCATCACTTGTACCAGCTAGGCTGGGGTCATAAACGCATATATTTAGGTAAAGTGAACCTAAGCTTACTTACAGAGTAAAGAGAAGAGCTAGAAAATTTGAACACAGGTCCTCTTACTTCAAAATCCAGAGCTCTTAAATCTGTGGGTTCTGCTCTTTACCTTGATCATAAGAATGTTGTTATTAGGAAAGTATTTTGTAAACCTTAAAATGGTATGTAAATATGAGGTGCTAGTATTGCTATCATTTGAAACACTTAGATGGTTATACATCATATATGACTCCATAATAGTGAGATCAGTTTTTTGGGTCTGGCTTTTGGCATCAATGAGTCTCACATAAATAAGTTCCTTATTGTGAGCTTTTTAAATGACCTAATCTGGAATTTTGTTCCTGATTTTCTTTTGCTTTGGATGACTTAAAAAAATTATTGGAGATATAAATAAGACTTTTGTAAACAATATGTTCCAGATTTTGGGGAGAATTAAATTCTGTTTTATTTTAGTAGGTGAGAACAGTGTCATGCAAGCTGAGCATATGAAAAAATAAAATGGACTTGTGGGATGCATTCTCTTTACCACAAAGTCCCTTTGCAGTTGATTGATCAGGCCTTGGTTAATGATAATGCTCTTCATTTTTTCTAAACCTTTTAAATTTTCTTGTACAGATTTTCTTATCATTTGAAAAAGAAAATCACAGCCTCCTTAAATTGTGGTACTTTCCATAGATATGGCATTGGAGATTAGTGATTCAGTAAAGAAGAGTGGCATCCTATATCAACAGTTCTCCATATAATTTGTCCTCCTACCGCAGACAATACTGACTTTCCTGAATTTTATTAATAACGTTAACATAAAAATGTTTATCTTTTTGATAGATTACGTTTGTATTTTCATAGTTAATCCCCTGTTCTGTTAGTTCATGGAGTATTCATATGAAACTCATAAAGTATCTACAACAGACTTGACAAGACAAGCTCATTTTCTTTCCCTAAAACATTTCCTTTGGCTTAATTTTATAATGAGTAGTAACAATTAGTATATAGTTGTAGTAAAATACTTGGAAATAACATTTTTTAGTAGTCAGCAGTTATGTAGATTATTAAAAGTAGTTCTTTAGGTGGTGTGGAAAATGCATCATAATTTGGCAATGAAATTTTGAAACACCAAAGAAATATAAAGCCCTCAATTATTCATTAATTTCATATAGCATGCTTATTGATGTATCATTGGAGACAAATTACTTATCATTTATACATCACTTCTTTAGTAAATATCTAGCACTTAATTTTAGCTCTAGACATAAATTTTGAAAATATATGAAATATTTGACCAGAATAAATTGAAAACAACCTTTAAAAATATTTTAAAAAGAGGCTTACTACCTGTTTCTGCATCTGCAAAATTAAAATTTAGATTGTCATTTATAGAGTAGCTTACAAGTTTGGATGAGAAAATTAAAAAAATTTAATTTATCTAGAATATTTTTCCATGGTTACATGATTGATATTCTTTCCAATCCCTCTTCTCTACCCCACCCCCCCAGAGCCAATGAGCAATTATATGTATCATTGCTCAAAACCCATTTCCATATTATTAGTATTTGCAATAGAGTGATCATTTGAAGATCCCCAGTCACATCCCCATTGAACTACATAATCAATCATATGCTTTTCTTCCATGGTTCTGCTCCCACGGTTCTTTCTCTGGATATGGATAGCATTCTTTCTCATAAGTCCCTCAGAATTGTCCTGAGTCATTGCATTGCTGCTAGAAGAAAAGTCTATTACATTCAATTATGCCACAATATATCAGTTTCTGTGTACAGTGTTCTCCTGGTTCTGCTCCTTTTGCTCTGCATCAATTCCTGGAGGTCTTTCCAAATGAGAAACTTTTATCTTAAATTCTTTAGCTCTATGGGAGCATTTGTTTATTGAGAATTAATCATTAAAATTTTACTGAAGCTTTTTTAACCAAATAATAGTCAGCAGCAAAGTTTTTTGTTGGATTAAGTCACTGAAGAATCAAAACTCTTTCCCCTTAACCTTCTCCAATCCCTTGTGACAGGAACAATATCCCAGGGCCTGCTCCAGTGCAAGTTAAGCCAATTATTCCTTGAAAGGTATTAAGACTATCTCAAGACTCAGTTGGCTTAAGAGGGTCTTAAGACTCACACTCTTGATAGCTACAAAACAGCCTCAAACTTCTCTAGGCACTCTGATGGTTGGCTAGTGGAAAACAATGCAGGACTCTTGAGCAAAGAGCTTTACTTAGCTGAATTAATTAGAAGTATTCTCAGTGCTGCTTCTTAAATATCCTTCTGTGATAGTGAAGTAGTAAATCTTTTAACTGTTGAATTATCTACAAGTGTCTCATTTTGTTCTACTATCTAGCCTAAACTATCAGAAGACTGGCCTTACTTAGTCAGACTCAGACCAGAACACTTTTATCCTAACATTGTCAAAGTTAACTGTTACCTATTGTTTATCTCAGTGGCAAAGCTGCTTATTAATGGAAATGAATAGAATTTTAAGAAGTAGACAGTGAGACAAGTTTAGAAACACTGTTTGGAATTTGTGCCAGAACTTTTTCTAGGGGAAAAAGAAAACAAAAAACTAATTTTATTCTACAAGTTTACCTTTAAAATGTAAAGATTAATGGTCTCTTTAAATTCTAAGTTTAGTTAGCATGACAGAACTTTTAAGTAACCCTTTCTTCTTGGCATGTCTTCATTTTGTAGTATAACTATTCCAATCCATATTTCATGCCAAAGAGAAGTATAGGTTATGTCCAATTGAGCAAACATACTATACAATGTGGAAAGTCTTCTTCAAGTTTACATCCTAATATTTGAGGAGAAAAACTGCTATGTGTTCCCAGACAACTTCTTTCTACCATTAAGAAGCACAGTGAAGACACTACTCTGGATCCGAGATCTGGTGCTGCTGTCTACCA